>NC_035447.2:65080294-65272021 GCF_002127325.2 Helianthus annuus
AATCATATGAGACAGGACTGATAGTGATCCTTCGAGGATCCTCTACCCTACCATGAGTGGCCCATTCCTTGGGCAGATCCTTCCCATCCGGGATGGAATCCCTCTTAACAAAGAAAAACCGACGTTCCAGTTTGTATCATTCTTGGTAACTTTGAAGATTGGGTGATCCTCCCAGCTTTCCGTTTCAACAAATACCGGTGAGAACCGAAGGTGGTGAGATCATAAAACTCAGCTAACTCCGCCATCCCCAGATCAATCCCTTTCCTGCTCGATGATCCTCTCGAAGGTATAAAGAACCCTCCAGATCATCGGCATAGCTTGGATGTAAGAGATGCCGGTTAAGGAAAAGAAAGACTGGGTAAAGTCTGGAAAAGGATACGAGTACCCTATAGCAAACGGGGTAGCAGGGAAAGCCACCCAGACATCCGAGACAAAGTCGCTCAAAGCAGTAGGATCAAAGGATTTAAAAACGGCATTCGCCGGAAAGCAATGACGAATTTTGTCTACGTGGGCATCACTAAAGCAACACCTCTCCGTAGGAGAATCCTTGATAATCCCCTGGCTTTTTAAGGGACTATCCTTCTTGGAATCCTTGTGCGGAGAATTCCGGAGCAACATGTTTGGAACAGAAACAAAGTAGAAACGGAAAACAGAGCAAAGAGAGTAGAGAGAAGAAAAAAAGAAAGAGAGAAAGATACCTGATCAATCTTCGGTGCAGAATATAAAGGGAGTGTATCTTGAATTTAAATATAAACTGATCCTCACCCTATCTCCTATTTATAATCATGATTTGCAGGGATTGTCACATCTATGACGTAATGATCACAACGGCTAGTCCATGTGTAACGGCTAGTTATTCGGAGTCGCCCGTTAGAGATAAGATCGAAGCAAAATATAACTCGTCTATTTACAATTAACTCCTTATATTTTGGGGGCAATTGTTAGGGCTGGATTTTTATTATACGTGATCCTTATAAGTGATCCTAACCAGTGATCCTTGTTCCTTTGGCAGACAGTGATCCTCAGGAGGACTTCAGGATCAGGATCATGGGACATTATAGTGATCCTTATACTAACGGCTACTTCCGCTCAATACAATATTGTTTTGCAGGAACCTCTAGCAGGATATGCTCTAGACATCATGATCCAGGGACGCGTCTTCACAAATATGGCAAGAGCTTAATCGAAGAAAGACGTTGCACAGGATATGGAAACTAGGCTTGATTTATGGGCGGCTATTTAGGCTAGATTGTATCTCATTTCTAAAGGGGTAATGAGCTGAATAATAGTTTAGCTACCTAAAATAGGTCACCTACACATGTATAAATACCACTCTTCCTCATTCGGAAGAACATACACGACATACAACGCAACTCTCACACACTTAGACACCAAAAGCAATAGTGATCCTTGTACTCAGCTCATTATCATCCAAAGTTGTAATCATATTTTTGTTATATTGAAGTTGGTGATCGGTGGTTGCCATCACCCGAGGTTTTTTATGCCGGAGATCATTCATTGATCAAGGGCTTTTTCCTCGTATAAATCATTGTGTCTTTGCATCTTTTATCACAGAAGTGATCCTTTACTTTCATAATTAACCAGGCATCATACCCCGTTTACATAAAGTTTGGTTACATTATCCTTGTGTGATTTTTGACCAAAACAATATTCAGCTTCATTATTAGTGGCTTGGAACTCACAAGCTATGGAATGGGGTATTATGTCCCCCTGTGGCGATTTTAGTAGTATGCCGAGCCCTGTGCCTTTGACATTTGAGGATCCATCAGTATGTAGTATCCAAGGATCCTTAGTTTCATCCAGCTGTTGGACTTCCAATTCGGCTTCCTTTTGTAAATCACTACTGAAATCAGCCACAAAGTCTGCTAATGCTTGGGATTTGATGGCTGTTCTGGGCTCATATCTTATATCATGGGCACTAAGCTTTACTGTCCACTTAGCCATTCTTCCGGACATCTCTGGTTTCCTGAGGACATTCTTAATTGGAAAATTAGTTCTAACAACAATAACATGTGTTTCAAAATAATGTCTTAGTTTAGTAGATGTCATAATCAGTGCAAGAATAAGTTTTTCAAGGTGTGAATACCTGGATTCAGCATCAAGTAAACTCTTACTTACATAATAGACAGGTGTGTACCTTCATGATCCTTAACAAGGACTGCACTTACTGCTTTTGAGGATACCGCAAGGTATAAGGATAACACATCTCCTTTTTCTGGTTTCATCAATGCTGGTGCTGAGGACATGTATTCTTTTAGGGCTTGTAAAGCATTCTCATGCTTTTCAGTCCACTCGAATTTTTTTTTCTTTCTTAGGATATCATAGAATTCTTTACATCTTTCTGAGGATTTGGATATAAATCTGTTTAGAGCTGCTATCCTGCCTGTTAGCCTTTGCACATCCTTAGCGTTGGCAGGGGATTTGATATTCACCAAAGCTTTGATTTGTTCCGGGCTTGCTTCAATGCCCCTCTGGGTTACCATATATCCTAAGAATTTGCCTGCTTTAACACCAAAGTGACATTTTGAAGGATTAAGCTTCATGTTATAATTATCAAGGATATCAAATGCTTCCTCCAAGTCCCTTAGGTGATCCTCAGCTTTCTTGGATTTTACAACCATATCGTCTATGTATACTTCCATAGTTTGTCCAATTTGATCTTTGAACATCATGTTTACCAGTCTTTGATATGTTGCACCTGCATTTCTTAATCCAAAAGGCATAGCAATATAACAATATAAACCGGTTGGGATCATAGAAGCTGTATCCTCTTGGTCAGATGGCTCCATCTGAATTTGTTGGAATCCAGATGATGCATCCATAAAGGTTAACAGTTCATGCCCCGCCGTTGCATCCACCATGGAGTCAATGTGGGGTAATGGGAAAGGATCCTTAGGACATGCCTTATTCAAATCAGTGAAATCGACACATACCCTCCACTTTCCGTTTTTCTTTTGAACAACGACCACATTGGCTAGCCATTTTGGATACTTTACCTCTCTAATCATACCTGCTCGAAGTAATCTTTCTACTTCTTCCTGGATAATGGCATTTCTTTCCGGTGCAAACTTCCTCCTTTTTTGATGGATTGGTTTGATTGACCTGTCAATGCCAAGTATATGAGTGATAATATCCTTAGATATACCTGTCATATCCTCATGTTTCCATGCAAAGGTAGATTTTCTTCTTTTGAGGAAGGATACTATGTCTTCTTTCATCTTGCCAAGGATCCTTGATCCGATATAGATTTTTGATTCAGGATCATTAGGATCCAAAAGGATTTCGTCCACATCCTGTTCTCTCGCCTCCAAGACATTCCTTGGAGGATACTGTAATTGCTATTGCTCCCTTGGCTTCGAGGCTGGTTTCATTGATGAGGTGTAGCAATCCTTAGCCTCCTGCTGATCACTGTCGATCTTGATTATTCCCCATGGGCTAGGGAGCTTCACACATTGATGGTAGGTGGATGGGACTGCCTTCATATCGTGTATCCAGGGCCTGCCAAGGATGACATTACAACAAGACAAACAGTCAATAACACAAAATTTTTGATAATTATGTAATCCTTCCACATAGATTGGGAGTTTGATGTCCCCCAGGGTTTTCTTAGTTTCGCCACTAAATCCCACAAGCACGGAGGATCTTGGAGTGATATCTGATTCAGGGATACCCATCTTCTTCAGAACATCGAGTTGGATAATATTCACTGAGCTTCCTCCGTCAATAAGGATCCTGCGGACAAAATGGTTAGAGATAAAGAGAGTGATGACTAGACTATCATGATGAGGATCCTGGATGTTGATTCTATCATCCTCATCAAAGGTTATGATTTTTCCTTCCGAGACACTTGATGTTCGAATAGGTCTTTCTCCGTTATCCATTTTAGCTTCCTTTGCATGCCTTTTAGCTGCTGAGAAAGATGTACCACAGATGTCTGATCCTCCAGAAATAAAGTTGATCACTTGTGCATTTGCCGGAGGGGCTGGAGCTTTTTCAGGGATCCTTTCAGAATCCTGAGTCTTTTGCTTTTTTCTTCCCAACAACTCTTTTAAATGTCCTTTGCTTAGCAGATATCCAATTTCCTTTCTTAATGCGATGCACTCTTCAGTTAAATGCCCGAAATCCTCGTGGTATGCACACCACTTTGATTTGTCTTTAATTCCGGCTGGTTTGTCATTTCTTCTGGGCCATCTGGCTTTTTCTCCTAAATTCTGCATTGCAAGGATTAGTTCATGATTATCAACGGAAAAACAATATTCAGAAATCGGAGGATAATCCTCATCATCCTCTTCTTGGTCAACGGCATGCACGTTCTGGTTGTCATTTCTATTGTAGGATTTGAATCTGTTGCTTTTGAAAGAGGATCCTTGCTTTTCTTGTTTTGAGGATCCTACTTGTCTCTCCTGGATCCTCTTGTCATCCTCTAGCCGGATGAACCTGAGTGCACGAGTTCTTACTTCATCTAGGTTCCTGCATGGTGTCATAACAAGATCATCATAGAACAATGAATCCCTAAGCAATCCCATTTTGAAGGCCTCAACAGCTGTGGCCATATCCAAGTTGGGAATGTCCAAGGATTCTTTACTGAATTTGGTTATATAATCCCTTAATGATTCATTATGACCCTGAGTTACCCTATATAAATCACTAGTTAATCATTCAAATTTTCTACTACAAGAAAATTGGTTATTGAATAAGTTAACTAAATTAGCAAATGAAGTAATAGAGTAAGGGGGAAGACTTAGCAGCCATTTAAGAGCTGATCCAGTAAGAGTGGATCCAAATCCTTTGCATGGGCATGCTTCCTTTAGCTTTTCTGGAATTGGATTGATCTCCATCCTTTCCCTGTATTGTGCTATGTGTTCCTCAGGATCCGTTGTACCATCATACATCTTCATAGTAGGGATATGGAATCTTTTGGGTATCTCAGCATCACAGATTGGTGGTGCAAAACGGGATACCTTATGGCTTCCATCTGCAATCTCCGGGATAGGTTTGACTACCCCTGGAACACTTGATATCATATCCTTCAGTTTTTGTAGCTCTCTGGCCATAGCATGATTGATACCTGTATCCTGCATGAATCCATGGTTAGTGGTATAAGAATTATTAAAAGTGTTACCTCCCATCGGGTTCAAATTAGGAACATTGGATGTGAATCCTTGTTGCAGGGGTTCTGGGATGATGGAGGGACCAGTGGAAGCAATGGTTTGCATTGGAATAAAATCTCCTTGATGGACATCTGGACTTCCTGTTTGCAAATTCTTCAAGGATCCTGGTATCTGAAGGGATCCCTGAATATGGGATGATCCTGGAACGAAGGGGGATCCTTGAACCTGGGATAATCCTGGAACGAAGGAGGATCCTTGAACCTGGGATGATCCTGGAACGAAGGAGGATCCTTGAACCTGGGACGATCCTGGAACGAAGGAGGATCCTGAGTTCATGAAGGATCCCATATGCTGGGTATAGATCCTGCCGGTTGGAAATATGATCCTGATGCCTGAGTCACTACTGCTGGGCCGAAATGCACTCCTCTTAATCCACCCATATGTTGAACGTCTGGGGCCTCTGATGGCTGTGAAGTAATCATCGGAGTATCAAAATTCAAAGATTTGGGCATCAGTGGGGAATGATCCTCTGCCGTTCTCTTTTGTCTTTTGAGATCTCCGATTTCTCTGAGGATCCTGTCATTAGTTTCATCCTGCTGCTGCATACGATCCCTTATCTGCAAAATCAAAGTAAATATATCACTAGTACTGGGAGCAGAAGAAGTTAGAGCAGAAGATGAAGGTTTAGAGAAGATAGGAGTTGGTCTCTTCTCAGCATTTTTCTGAGATCCAGCTGGTGGTGGAGGCAAAGGTGGAATGCCATTAGACGAATTGACTGCAGACATCGCTGTGGAAGTATTCTTCAACGATGAAGCCATGCAACACTTCCGGAATGATCACCAACAGAAAAACTTTCCTATGAATGAAGCACCAATTGCCCCACGGTGGGCGCCAAACTGTTTTGGTCAAAAATCACACAAGGATAATGCAACCAAACTTTATGTAAACGGGGAATGATGCTTGGTATGATGAACAAAGTGAAGGATCACTTAAATGTAATATACGCAAATGACACAAGGATTTATACGAGGAAAAAGCCCTTGATCAATGAATGATCTCCGGCATAAAAAACCTCGGGTGATGGCAACTACCGATCACCAAGCTTCAATATAACAAACAATATTTTTACAACTTCGGATGGTAACGAGCTAAGTACAAGGATCACTATAGTATCGTGTGTCAAAGCGTGTGAGAAATGTGTTGTGTGTTTTTTCCGAATGTTGAAGAGTGCTACTTATACAAGTGTGTGTGGTCGTATTTTAGGTAAATAACCTAAGTATTAGCTCGTTACCCCTTTAGGAATAGAAGTAAATCTAGCCTAAATTATCGCCCTTAAATTGTGCTGAGTTTCCATATCGTCCACAACGTCCATCTTTGATTATGCATATGCCAAAGTTGCTGTGACGAGTTCCTTGTTTATGTTGCTAAGAGCGGATCCTACTCGAAATTCCTGCAAAACAACATTAAATTCAAAGAGAACAATCGTTAGTAAGAGGATCCCTAGGATGCTCCGTGATCCTGATCCTGGAACTTTTCTGAGGATCACTATCTGCCAAAGAAACAAGGATCACTGGTTAGGATCACGTGTAAGGATCACATGTCATAAAAATCCAGCCCTAACAATAACATCAACACTAGTCCACCCACAAGCTAATGGTCAAGCAGAATCATCCAACAAGATCATCATCAACAATCTGAAGAAGAAACTTGGATCCAAGAAGGGGAAATGGGCAGAGGAATTGCCTTATGTGCTTAGGGCTGATAGGACAACTCCCAAGAATGCTACTGGTCAAACACCCTTCTCTTTGGTATTTGGGGCAGAATCAGTGATCCCAACAGAAATGGTGGTTCCAACTGCTAGAACAAGTACCCGTGATCCTGAGGAGAATGATGCAAACCTGGCTCAAGACTTGGATACTATTGAAGAAATCAGGGATCTGGTTAGGATAAGGATGGCTAGCTACCAACAAAGAATGGCTGGTGCTTACAACAAAAATGTCAGGATAAGGAAATTCCAAGTTGGGGATATGGTATTGAGAAAAGCATTCCAAAATACCACAAATCCTGCTGATGGGAAATTGGCACCAAAATGGGAAGGCCCTTATTTGATCGAAGCCGAAGCTGGAAAGGGGGCATATAGATTGCTTACCATGGAAGGTAATCTGTTACCAAGAGCCTGGAATGCTGTCCACTTGAAAAAATATTTCATGTAAGCAGGATCCTTCTGGCATGAGTGATCCTTACATTGGAAGTATCCTTCAAGGATCCCTGAAGCATCAATGATCCTTACTATGGTAATGTCCTAAGCTTGAACTCTTATTTACATATCTTCTTATTTAAGGATAAGGATCATGTATCCTTCATCCTTCTCTCACGAGATTTTGAGTTCTGATAAGTTCAGGTATCCTTAGCATAATGTTGACAATCTTCAGAAGCAACTCAGATCCTTGGGCTTGTCCCCAGTTATCCTTGGGCTTGTCCCCAGTTTTCGCCTGTAGCGCACGATGATCCTTGTATAGTTCACGTCTTTGGGACCAGTACTCGCTTTAGGGGCTGATAACCTCATCGCACTGGCTATACCTAGGATCCTACGTATAATGGTAGACGTACCATACATCCGTTCCTAAGGTTTCTAACGTTTTCACGTTAGCTAAGGTTTTGGCATTTTCATGCCACTAAGTTTGGATAGTCGCCAGTGAGGGCCATACTCCAGTTTACATACGATCCTTGGGCTTGTCCCCAGTTATCCTTCGGGCTTGTCCCCAGTTATCCTTCGGGCTTGTCCCCAATGATCCTTTGGGCATGTCCCCAGCTACTAACTTATCTTTTATATTGG
Source organism: Helianthus annuus (assembly GCF_002127325.2). Taxonomy (NCBI): domain Eukaryota; kingdom Viridiplantae; phylum Streptophyta; class Magnoliopsida; order Asterales; family Asteraceae; genus Helianthus; species Helianthus annuus. The sequence continues at coordinate 65,088,263 of NC_035447.2, forward strand.
CTTAGTCCCAAGTTATGTTCTATTTTTCAGGTTTTCGAAGTTAAACAATTAAGGATCCTTAATCCTTATTATCCATTAAAGTTTCATTTATGGTTATCCTGATTAAAGGTCAGGATCCTAACTTGGATCCTCAGGTATGATCCTTAATTATTTTCAATTTCATTCATTATCTATTTGAATAACCCTTAGACTTTGACAACTGAACATATGGTCCTTAAAATAAACTACTTTGAAAATTTTCGATTATAGGATATTTGATCCGGGATCATATCCTAAATTTCTTAAACATAATTTGCTCAACTTTTCTTACTCAAACAAACATGTATCAAAACAATTGGAAATCAAAAGGATAACAATACGAGATAAGCCAAAAAGATTAGAGTTATTTTATTAACAAAGGTTTAAAACCCTTCAAAGTTGTCAAAATTGCCAACCCACGTTTCTACCAGCAAAACGTGGCCCGTCCACATGGGTTGGCAAAGGGTGTCCATTGTTTGTGCGGTCATAGCATGCAGGAAATTAAAAGGCGGCAGGATCACAATGGCTTCATCCCCCAAACAGAGGATCCCTCCACCATTTGTAATCCTACCTATTGTTCACAGGATCCTGGATCCTCAACCCTAAACTATTGTTCAATACAGACCATAATTGTTTTAAAACATCACAACCAACAAACAAAAAAATTGGGCTCCGGCTATGTCTAGAAGTTTCCTTCATCGCCCAATCCTGCAACTCAATCCTTCGCTGCACCATCACCACCAGCTCCACTTGCCTCACCAGCATGATCCTTGCCAGCCTCTCCACCCTCAAGCATCGGGATCTCCTCAGCCTCTTCATCATCCTCAAGCTCTGCTAGCCTCGCCTTCCAACCCTCTATATCCCATGTGCTTTTGTCGAAGGCAGGATCCTAAGCCTCCATAGCCATCTACAGCTGGATCTTATACATGGTTATTGCAGCAGAGACCTTGGCATCCTGGGTGATCTCATGCTTCTCATAATCAAAATTGATCAGCATCCTGGCAGCATTATCCTTGGTGGCCCGGAGCTCCTTCTCAAGATCAACTATCTTAAGATCCTTCAGCACACCCATCTGTTGGAGGTCAGCAATTTGACGGTCTTGATCCTCGACGTGGCCAACATAAGTCTCTATCTCAGCAAATTTCTGCAAGGAAAACAAGGCATAACGTCAGAAACAAGTGATCCTCAAAACGGTCAAGATAACAAACAGGGGCAGTGATCCTTACCTCGTTGAAGTAGTCCAGAAACTGTTGGCGGAGCAGGGGCAGACCTTGTAAATCCTCAGAGGCCTTTCTCTTCTTTCCTTTACCCCTAATAGGTGCTTTAGGGGCTGAAGCAGTTGGGCTAGCAGCAGGAGTTTTCTTCTTTGCGGATTTGACATTGGTAAGATCATCGATGCCGAACTTTGAAGCAGACTTAGAGGATTTTCCAGCACCTACACAACCAAAATAAGATAAGTATTCTAATTAAACTTGAGAATCCTACACAGAATTACTTTTTAAATGAGGATACTTACTTGACATTGTGACAGAGGCAGAGGATACTTCTTGAGAATCCTAGGTGGCAACCTGTAAAGTTCTTGTCTCCGGATCAAGCTTCTTAAAGGCCAAGAGTCTCTCTTTTGCAGCAGGAGTCAACCTAAGATGAGCAACGGATATAGCTGCACAATAAACAAGAAAATGTTAGTGATCCTTATCCTAAGGAACAAGTTCTATGATGATCCTTCCAGGATCCTCTATCCTACCATGGGTAGCCCACTCCTTGGGCAAATCCTTCCCATTAGGGATGGAATCTCTCCTAACAAAAAAGAATCGTCGCTTCCAGTTCGTGTCATTTTTGGTCACTTTGAAAACAGGGTGATCCTCTCCAGCTTTTCGCTTGAACAAATATCGGTGGGATCCAAAAGTTGTGAGATCATACATCTCACCCAACTCCGCCATACCGAGGTCAATACCCTCTTGCTCAATGATCCTTTCAAGGGTGTATAACACCCTCCAGATCATCGGCATAGCCTGGATATAGCAGATGCCGGTAAAGAGAAAAAAGATTGTGTGAATTGAGGAAAAGGATACGAATATCCTATCAAGAAAGGAGTGACCGGGAAAAGCTACCCAAGTATCAGAGAAGAAAGCACTCAAAGCGGTAGGACTAAAAGACTTGAAAAGGGTTTCTGCCGGGAAACAACAACGGATTTTATCGATTTGAGGATCGGTGAAGCAATACCTCTCGGAGGGGGAATCTTTGATGATCCCTTGACCCTTTAAGGGGCTGTTCTTCTTAGGATCCTTGCAGGGGGAGTTCCGGAGTAACATCTTTTACAGAAAAATAGAAGAAGAAGAAAAACAGAGCAAGAGAGAAGAAGATGAAAAGGAGAATACCTGGTTGATCTTCTGAATACGGTTATAAAGGGAGTTGCTTTGAATTTAAATGCATTCGATCCTATCCCTATTTCTATTTATAATCATGATTGTGCAGGGCTGTCACCTCCATGACGTCAGACCATAACGGATAGTTCCACCTTAACGGCTATATATCCGTTGAGTTAGTTAGAGATAAGATTCAACAAAATATAACTCGTTTATTACATAAATACTCCTTATATTTTGGGGGCAATTGTTAGGGCTGGATTTTTATGACATATGATCCTTACATGTGATCCTAACAAGTGATCCTTGTTTCTTTGGCAGATAGTGATCCTCAGAGGAGCTCCAGGATCAGGATCACGGATCATCCTAAGGATCCTCATACTAACAACTGTTCTCTTTGGATTTAGTGTTATCTTGCAGGAATTACGAGTTGGATCTGGTCTTAGCAACGTAAACAAGGAATCTGTCACACTAATCTCGCACACGCATAATCAAAGATGGACGTTATGACAAATATGGAAACTCAGCACAATTCAAGGGCGATTATTTAGGCTAAATTTACTTCTATTTCTAAAGGGGTAACGAGCTAGTAGTTAGGTGATTTGCCTAAAATAGAACCACACACACTTGTATAAATGGCACTCTTGAACATTCGGAAGACACAACACACTTCTCACACGCTTTAGCATATGATACTATAGTGATCCTTGTACCAAGCTCGTTACCATCTGAAGTTGTAACCATTATTTGTTATATTGAAGTTTGGTGATCGGTAGTTTCCATCACCCGAGGTTTTTTATGCCGGAGATCATTCATTGATCAAGGGCTTTTTCCTCGTATAAATCCTTGTGTCACTTGTGCATTTTACATTTGAGTGATCCTTCACTTTGTTCATCATACCAAGCATCATTCCCCGTTTACATAAAGTTTGGTTGCATTATCTTTAAGTGATTTTTGACCAAAACAGTGATCATTCCGGAAGTGTTGCATGGCTTCATCGTTGAAGAATACTTCCACAGCGATGTCTGCAGTCAATTCATCTAATGGCATTCCACCTTTGCCTCCACCACCAACTGGATCTCAGAAAAATGCTGAGAAGAGACCAACTCCTATCTCCTCTAAACCATCATCTTCTGCTCTAACTTCTTCTATTCCCAGTACTAGTGATATATTTACTTTGATTTTGCAGATGAGGGATCGTATGTAGCAGCAGGATGAAACTAATGACAGGATCCTCAAGGAAATCGGAGATCTCAAAAGGCAAAAGAAAACGGCAGAGGATCATTCCCCACTAATGCCCAAATCTTTGAATTTTGATACTCCGATGATTACTTCTCAGCCATCAGAGGTCCCAGACGTTCAACACATGTGTGGATCAAGAGGAGTGCATTTCGGCCCAGTAGTAATGACTCAGGCATCAGGATCATATTTCCAACCGGCAGGATCCTATACTCAGCATATGGGATCCTTCATGAACTCAGGATCCTCCTTCGTTCCAGGATTATCCCAGGTTCAAGGATCCTCTTTCGTTCCAGGATTATCCCAAGTTCAAGGATCCTCCTTCATTCCAGGATTATCCCAGGTTCAAGGATCCTCCTTCGTTCCAGGATTATCCCAGGTTCAAGGATCCTCCTTAGTTCCAGGATCATCCCATATTCAGGGATCCCTTCAGATGCCCGGATCCTTGAAGAATTTGCAAACAGGAAGTCCAGATGTCCATCAAGGAGATTTTATTCCGATGCAGTCCATTGCTTCCACTGGTCCATCAATCATCCCAGAATCCCAGCAATATGGATTCACATCCAATGTTCCTAACTTGAACCCGATGAGAGGTAACACTTTTAATAATTCTCTTACCACTAACCATGGATTCATGCAGGATACAGGTATCAATCATGCTATGGCCAGAGAACTACAAAAACTGAAGGATATTATATCAAGTGTTCCAGGGGTAGTCAAACCTATCCCGGAGATTGCAGATGGAAGCCATAAGGTATCTCGTTTTGCACCACCAATTTGTGATGCTGAGATACCCAAAAGATTCCATATCCCTACTATGAAGCTGTATGATGGTACAACGGATCCTGAGGAACACATAGCACAATACAGGGAGAGGATGGAGACCAATCCTATTCCAGAAAGGTTAAAGGAAGCATGCCTGTGCAAGGGATTTGGATCCACTCTTACTGGATCAGCTCTTAAATGGCTACTAAGTCTTCCCCTTACTCTATTACTTCGTTTGCTAATTTAGTTAACTTATTCAATAATCAATTTTCTTGTAGCAGAAAATTTGAACGATTGACTAGTGATTTATATAGGATAACACAGGGTCCTAATGAATCATTAAGGGATTATATAACCAAGTTTAGTAAAGAATCCTTGGACATTCCTAACTTAGATGTAGCCACAGCTGTTGAGGCCTTCAAGATGGGATTGCTTAAGGATTCATTGTTCTATGATGATCTTGTTATGACACCGTGCAGAAACCTAGACGAAGTAAGAACTCGGGCACTCAGGTTCATCCGGCTAGAGGATGACAAAAGGATCCAGGAGAGACAAGTAGGATCCTCAAAACAAGAAAAGCAAGGATCCTCTTTCAAAAGCAACAAATTCAAATCCTATAACAGAGCTGACAATCAGAATGTGCATGCTGTAGACCAAGAAGAGGATGATGAAGATTATTCTCCAATTTCTGAATACTGTTTTTCCGTTGATAATCATGAACTAATCCTTGCAATGCAGAATCTAGGAGAAAAGGCCAGATGGCCCAAAAAAAATGACAAAACAGCCGCAACTAAAGATAAATCAAAGTGGTGTGCATACCATGAAGATTTTGGGCATTTGACAGAGGAATGCATCGCATTACGAAAGGAAATTGGATATCTGCTGAGCAAGGGGCATTTGAAAGAATTTTTGGGAAGAAAAAAGCAAAGGACTCAGGATCCTGAAAGGATCCCTGAGAAAGCTCCAGCTCCTCCAGTAGATGCACAAGTGATTAACTTTATATCTGGAGGATCAGACATCTGTGGTACATCCTTCTCAGCAGCTAAAAGGCATGCAAAGGAAGCTAAAATGGATAACGAAGAAAGACCTATTCGAACATCAAGTGTCTCGGAAGGAAAAATCATAACCTTTGATGAGGATGATAGAATTAACATACAGGATCCTCATCATGATAGTTTAGTTATTACTCTTTTTATTTCTAACCATTTTGTCCGCAGGATCCTTATTGACGGAGGAAGCTCAGTAAACATTATCCAGCTTGATGTTCTGAAGAAAATGGGTATCCCTGAATCAGATATCACACCAAGATCATCCGTGCTTGTAGGATTTAGTGGCGAAACAAAGAAAACCCTGGGGGACATTAAACTCCCAATTTATGTGGAAGGATTACATAATTATCAAAAATTTTGTGTTATTGACTGTTTGTCTTGTTGTAATGTTATCCCTGGCAGGCCCTGGATACACGATATGAAGGCAGTCCCGTCCACCTACCATCAGTGTGTGAAGCTTCCTAGCCCATGGGGAATAATCAAGATCGATAGTGATCAACAGGAGGCTAAGGATTGTTACACCTCATCAATGAAACCAGCCTCGAAATCAAGGGAGCAATAGCAATTAAAGTATCCTCCAAGGGGTGTCTTGGAGGCAAGAGAGCAGGATGTGGACGAAATCCTCTTGGATCCTGATGATCCTGAATCCAAGATCTACATCGGATCAGGGATCCTTGATAAAATGAAAGAAGACATAGTATCCTTCCTCAAAAGAAGAAAATCTACCTTTGCATGGAAACATGAGGATATGACAGGTATATCTAAGGATATTATCACTCATAAACTTGGCATTGACAGGTCAGTTAAACCGATCCATCAAAAAAGGAGGAAGTTTGCACCAGAAAGAAATGCCATTATCCAGGAAGAGGTAGAAAAATTACTACGAGCAGGTATGATCAGAGAAGTGAAGTATCCAAAATGGCTGGCCAATGTGGTTGTTGTTCAAAAGAAAAATGGAAAGTGGAGGGTATGTGTCGATTTCACTGATTTGAATAAGGCATGTCCCAAGGATCCTTTCCCATTACCCCACATTGACTCCATGGTGGATGCAACGGCGGGTCATGAACTGTTAACCTTTATGGATGCATCATTTGGATTCCAACAAATTCAGATGGAACCATCTGACCAAGAGGATACGGCTTTTATGACCCCAACCGGTTTATATTGTTATATTGCTATGCCTTTTGGATTAAGAAATGCAGGTGCAACATATCAAAGGCTGGTGAATATGATGTTCAAAGATCAAATTGGACAAACCATGGAAGTGTACATAGACGATATGGTGGTGAAATCCAAAAAAGCTGAGGATCACCTAAGGGACTTGGAGGAAGCATTTGATATCCTTGATAACTATAACATGAAGCTTAATCCTTCATAATGTCACTTTGGTGTTAAAGCAGGTAAATTCTTAGGATACATGGTAACCCAGAGGGGCATTGAAGCAAGCCCGGAACAAATCAAAGCATTGGTGAATATCAAATCCCCTGCCAACGCTAAGGATGTGCAAAGGCTAACAGGCAGGATAGCAGCTCTAAACAGATTCATATCCAAATCCTCAGAAAAGTGTAAAGAATTCTATGACATCCTAAGAAAGAACAAGAAATTCGAATGGACTGAAAAGCATGAGAATGCTTTACAAGCCCTAAAAGAATACATGTCCCCAGCCCCAGCATTGATGAAACCAGAAAAAGGAGATGTGTTATCCTTATACCTTGCGGTATCCTCAAAAGCAGTAAGTGCAGTCCTTGTTAAGGATCATGAAGGTACACAATATCCTGTCTATTATGTAAGTAAGAGTTTACTTGATGCTGAATCCAGGTATTCACACCTTGAAAAACTTATCCTTGCACTAATTATGGCATCTACTAAACTAAGACATTATTTTGAAACCCATGTTATTGTTGTTAGAACTAATTTCCCAATTAAGAATGTCCTCAGGAAACCAGAGATGTCCGGAAGAATGGCTAAGTGGGCAGTAAAGCTTAGTGCCCATGGTATAAGATATGAGCCCAGAGCAGCCATCAAATCCCAAGCATTAGCAGACTTTGTGGCTGATTTCAGTAGTGATCTACAAAAGGAAGCCGAATTGGAAGTCCAGCAGCTGGATGAAACTAATGATCCTTGGATACTACATACTGATGGATCCTCAAATGTTAAAGGCACGGGGCTTGGTATACTACTAAAATCGCCACAGGGGGACATAATACCCCATTCCATAGCTTGTGAATTCCAAGCCACTAATAATGAGGCTGAATATGAAGCCTTAATCGCTGGTTTGCAAATCGCTAAGCATATGAGGATCAGGTATCTTGAGGTATACGTGGATTCATTGTTAATCACCAATCACTTTAATGGATCCTATGCTGTTAAAGGTGAAAAACTAACCAAATATTTAGAGATAGTCAAAGAATTGGCACTCTCCTTTGTTTCTTTCAGTTTGACACAGGTACCAAGGGAGGAAAATACAGAAGCTGATGCATTGGCCAATCTAGGATCATCTTTGAAGATCCCAGAGGATATAAGTATCCCCATCATCCATATCCTGGCTCCTGCTATTAAAAATCAGGTGGCCATGAAAATAGAAGAGGATACTGCAATGATCCCTAGTGAGGATACTCAATCTTATTCAGGATCATGGATCTCACCAATCATGAGATACTTACAACACGGGGAGATTCCTATGGGAGAAAATCCTAGGACTTTCAGGATTAAGGTATCTCAATTCACAATCTTAAATAATGTGCTATATAAGCGATCTCTTGCAGGACCATATTTAAGATGTATCGAGGATCCTGAAGTTCAAGAAGTGTTAAAAGACTTCCATGAAGGAGATTGTGGAAACCCCACTAGGGGCAGGGCATTGTTCTCAAGGATCTTAAGGACAGGATACTACTGGCCAACTATGAAAAGGGATGCTGTGGAGTATGCTAAGAAGTGTGATCCTTGTCAAAGACACATCAATATCCTTCATCAGCCGGCTGAATTTCTACATCCTATACCATCCTCTTGGCCATTCATGAGATGGGGGATGGATATAGTTGGCAAGCTCCCTAAGGCACCTGGTGGAAAAGTATTCATGCTTGCTATGACTGACTACTTCTCCAAGTGGATAGAGGTTGAAGCTTTTGCCCAAGTCAGAGAGAAGGAAGTTATATCCTTTATTAAGAGAAACATTATAACTAGATTTGGAATTCCTTCTGAAATTGTATGTGATAATGGTTCCCAATTTATTGGGAGCAGGACTACTAACTTTTGTGACAGTTGGGGGATTAAGATGATAACATCAACACCAGTCCACCCACAAGCTAATGGTCAAGCAGAATCATCCAACAAGATCATCATCAACAATCTGAAGAAGAAACTTGGATCCAAGAAGGGGAAATGGGCAGAGGAATTGCCTTATGTGCTTTGGGCTGATAGGACAACTCCCAAGAATGCTACTGGTCAAACACCCTTCTCTTTGGTATTTGGGGCAGAATCAGTGATCCCAACAGAAATGGTGGTTCCAACTGCTAGAACAAGTACCCATGATCCTGAGGAGAATGATGCAAACCTGGCTCAAGACTTGGATACTATTGAAGAAATCAGGGATCTGGCTAGGATAAGGATGGCTAGCTACCAACAAAGAATGGCTGGTGCTTACAACAAAAATGTCAGGATAAGGAAATTCAAAGTTGGGGATATGGTATTGAGAAAAGCATTCCAAAATACCACCAATCCTGCTGATGGGAAACTGGCACCAAAATGGGAAGGCCCTTATTTGATCGAAGCCGAAGCAGGAAAGGGGGCATATAGATTGCTTACCATGGAAGGTAATCTGTTACCAAGAGCCTGGAATGTTGTCCACTTGAAAAAATATTTCATGTAAGCAGGATCCTTCTGGCATGAGTGATCCTTACATTGGAAGTATCCTTCAAGGATCCCTGAAGCATCAATGATCCTTACTCTGGTAATGTCCTAAGCTTGAACTCTTATTTACATATCTTCTTATTTAAGGATAAGGATCATGTATCCTTCATCCTTCTCTCACGAAATTTTGAGTTCTGATAAGTCCAGGTATCCTTAGCATAATGTCAACAATCTTCAGAAGCAACTCAGATCCTTGGGCTTGTCCCCAGTTATCCTTGGGCTTGTCCCCAGTTTTCGCCTGTAGCGCACGATGATCCTGGTATAGTTCACGTCTTTGGGACCAGTACTCGCTTTAGGGGCTGATAACCTCATCGTACTGGCTATACCCAGGATCCTACGTATAATGGTAGACGTACCATACATCCGTTCCTAAGGTTTCTAACGTTTTCACGTTAGCTAAGGTTTTGGCATTTTCATGTCACTAAGTTTGGATAGTCGCCAGTGAGGGCCATGTTAGGGCTGGATTTTTATAATACATGATCCTTACATGTGATCCTAACCAGTGATCCTTGTTTCTTTGCCAGATAGTGATCCTCAGCAGAGTTCCAGGATCAGGATCACGGACCATTATAGGATCCTCATGCTAACAGTTGCTTTCATTGAACTTAATGTCATTTTGCAGGAATATCTAGCAGGATCCGCTCTTAGCATCACAATCAAGGGAGGCGTCTTTACAACTTTGGCATATGCTTAATCAGAGATGAACGTTGTGAAGGATATGGAAACTTGGCATGATTTGAGGGCGATAATTTAGGCTAGATTTACTTTTATTTCTAAAGGGGTAATGAGCTGATTATTAGTCTTTTTACCTAAAATAGGTCACCTACACTTGTATATATAACACTTTTCCCCATTCGGAAGACACACAACACATTTCTCACACGCTTAGACACTCGATACTATAGTAATCATTGTACTCAGCTCATTATCATCCGAAGTTGTAACCATTTTTTGTTATATTGAAGTTTGGTGATCGGTAGTTGCCATCACCCGAGGTTTTTTATGCCGGAGATCATACATTGATCAAGGGCTTTTTCCTCGTATAAATCCTTGTGTCACTTGCATATTTCTTACTGAAGTGATCCTTTACTTTTTCAAACCAAGCATCATTCCCCGTTTACTTAGAGTTTGGTTGCATTATCCTTATGTGATTTTTGACCAAAACAGTTTGGCGCCCACCGTGGGGCAATTGGTGCTTCATTCATAAGAAAACTTTCTGTTCGAAATCATTTCAAAGAGTTACATGGCTTCATCATTGAAGAATACATCCACAGCAATGTCGGCAGTCAATGCATCTACTGGCATTCCACCTTTGCCTCCACCACCAGCTGGATCTCAGAAAAATGCTGAGAAGAGACCAACTTCTATCTCCTCTAAACCATCATCTTCTGCTCTAACTTCTTCTGTTCCCAGTACTAGTGATATATTTACTTTGATTTTGCAGATGAGGGATCGTATGCAGCAGCAGGATGAAACTAATGATAGGATCCTCAGAGAAATCGGAGATCTCAAAAGGCAAAAGAAAACGGCAGAGGATCATTCCCCACTAATGCCCAAATCTTTGAATTTTGATACTCCAATGATTACTTCTCAGCCAACAGAGGTCCCAGACATACAATATATGGGTGGATCAAGAGGAGTGCATTTCAACCCAGCAACAATGACACAGGCATCAGGATCATATTTCCAACCGACGGGATCATACGCCCAGCATTTGGGATCCTTCATGAGCTTAGGATCCTCCTTTGTCCCAGGATCATCCCAGGTTCAAGGATCCTCCTTCGTCCCGGGATCATCCCAGGTTCAAGGATCCTCCTCTGTTCCAGGATCGTCCCAGGTTCAAGGATCCTCCTTTGTTCCAGGATCATCCCAGGTTCAAGGATCCTCCTTCGTTCCAGGATCGTCTCAGATACCAGGATCCTTCCAGATGCCAGGATCCCTAAAGAGTTTGCAAACAGGAAGCCTAGATGTCCATCAAGGAGATTTTATTCCAATGCAGACCATTGCTTCCACTGGTCCATCCGTTATCCCAGAATCCCAGCAATATGGATTCACACCCAATGTTCCTAACTTGAACCCGATGGGAGGTAACACCTTAAATAATTATCTTACCACTAACCATGGATTCGTGCAGGATACAGGTATCAATCATGCTATGGCGAAGGAGTTACAGAAGCTGAAGGATATGATCTCAAGTGTCCAGGGGTAGTCAAGCCTATCCCGGAGATTGCAGATGGGAGCCATAAGGTATCTCGTTTTGCACCACCAATTTGTGATGCTGAAGTACCCAAAAGGTTCCATATCCCCACTATGAAGCTGTATGATGGTACAACGGATCCTGAGGAGCACATAGCACAATACAGGGAGAGGATGGAGATCAATCCAATCCCAGAAAAGTTAAAAGAAGCATGCTTATGTAAAGGATTTGGATCCACTCTTACTTGATCAGCTCTTAAATGGCTGCTAAGTCTTCCCCCTTACTCTATCACTTCATTTGCTAATTTAGTTAATTTATTCAATAACCAATTCTCTTGTAGTAGGAAATTTGAAAGATTAACTAGTGATTTATATAGGATAACTCAAGGTCATAATGAGTCATTAAGGGATTATATAACTAAATTCAGTAAAGAATCCTTGGACATTCCCAACTTGGATATGGCCACGGCTGTTGAGGCCTTCAAAATGGGACTGCTTAAGGATTCATTGTTCTATGATGATCTTGTTATGACACCGTGCAGGAACTTAGATGAAGTAAGAACTCGGGCACTCAGGTTCATCCGGCTAGAGGATGACAAGAGGATCCAGGAGAGACAAGTAGGATCCTCAAAACAGGAGAAGCAAGGATCCTCCTTCAGGAGCAATAAATTCAAATCCTACCATAGAAATGACAACCAGAACGTGCATGCTGTTGACCAAGAAGAGGATGATGAGGATTATCCTCCGATTTCTGAATATTGTTTTTTTGTTGACAATCACGAACTAATCCTTGCAATGCAGAATCTAGGAGAAAAAGCCAGATGGCCCAGAAAGAATGACAAACCATCCGGGACTAAAGACAAGTCAAAGTGGTGTGCATACCACGAGGATTTCGGGCATCTAACTGAAGAATGCATAGCATTAAGAAAAGAAATTGGATATCTTCTAAGCAAGGGACATTTGAAAGAATTGTTGGGAAGAAAAAAGCAAAGGACTCAGGATCCTGAAAGGATCCCTGAAAAGGCTCCAGCCCCTCTGGCAAATGCACAAGTGATCAACTTTATTTCCGGAGGATCAGATATTTGTGGTACATCCTTCTCGGCAGCCAAAAGGCATGCAAAGGAAGCAAAAATGGATAATGGAGAAAGACCTATTCGAACATCAAGTGTCTCGGAAGGAAAGACGATAACGTTTGATGAGGATGATCGCATTAACATCCAGGATCCTCATCATGATAGTTTAGTTATTACTATCTTTATTTCTAACCATTTTGTCCGCAGGATCCTTATCGACGGAGGAAGCTCAGTAAACATTATCCAGCTTGATGTTCTAAAGAAAATGGGTATCCCAGAATCAGACATCACACCAAGATCCTCCGTGCTTGTGGGATTCAGTGGAGAAACGAAGAAAACTCTGGGGGACATTAAACTCCCAATCTACGTGGAAGGATTACATAATTATCAAAAATTTTGTGTCATTGACTGTTTATCTTGTTGTAATGTTATCCTTGGCAGGCCCTGGATACATGATATGAAAGCAGTCCCATCTACCTACCATCAATGTGTGAAACTCCCTAGCCCATGGGGGATAATCAAGATCGACAGTGACCAGCAAGAGGCTAAGGATTGCTATACCTCATCCATGAAACCAACCTCGAAGCCAAGGGAGCAATAGCAATTACAGTATCCTCCAAGGAGTGTCTTGGAGGCAAGGGAACAGGATGTGGACGAAATCCTTTTGGATCCTAGTGATCCTGAATCAAAAATCTATATCGGATCAGGGATCCTTGGCGAATTGAAAGGAGACATAATATCCTTCCTCAAAAGAAGAAAATCTACCTTTGCATGGAAACATGAAGATATGACAGGTATATCTAAGGATATTATCACTCATAAACTTGGCATTGACAGGTCTATCAAACCAATCCATCAAAAAAGGAGGAAGTTTGCACCAGAAAGGAATGCCATTATCCAAGAAGAAGTAGAGAGACTACTTCGAGCAGGTATGATCAGAGAGGTAAAATATCCAAAATGGTTAGCCAATGTGGTTGTTGTCCAAAAGAAAAACGGAAAGTGGAGGGTATGTGTCGATTTCACTGATCTGAATAAGGCATGTCCCAAGGATCCTTTCCCACTACCCCACATTGACTCCATGGTGGATGCAACGGCGGGGCATGAACTGTTGACCTTTATGGATGCATCATCTGGATTCCAATAAATTCAGATGGAACCATCTGACCAAGAGGATACAGCCTATATGACCCCAACCGGTTTATATTGTTATATTGCCATGCCTTTTGGACTAAGAAATGCAGGTGCAACATATCAAAGGCTGGTGAATATGATGTTCAAAGATCAAATAGGACAAACTATGGAAGTATACATAGATGATATGGTAGTCAAGTCAAAGAAGGCTGAGGATCACCTAAGGGACTTGGAGGAAGCATTTGATATCCTTGATAATTATAACATGAAGCTTAATCCTTCGAAATGTCACTTTGGTGTTAAAGCAGGTAAATTTCTAGGATATATGGTAACTCAGAGGGGCATTGAAGCAAGCCCAGAACAAATTAAAGCATTGGTGAATATCAAATCCCCTGCCAATGCTAAGGATGTGCAAAGGCTAACAGGCATGATAGCAGCTTTAAACAGGTTCATATCAAAATCCTCAGAAAGATGTAAAGAATTTTATGATATCCTAAGGAAAAACAAGAAATTTGAATGGACTGAAAAGCACGAGAATGCTTTACAAGCCCTTAAAGAATATATGTCCTCAGCACCAGCATTAATGAAACCCGGAAAAGGAGATGTGTTATCCTTATACCTAGCGGTATCCTCAACCGCTGTATGTGCTGTCCTTGTTAAGGATCACGAAGGTACACAACATCCTATTTACTATGTAAGTAAGAGTTTACTTGATGCAGAATCCAGGTACTCACACCTTGAGAAACTTATTCTCGCATTAATTATGGCATCAACTAAGTTAAGACATTATTTTGAAACCCACACTATTGTTGTTAGAACTAATTTTCCAATCAAGAATGTCCTCAGGAAACCAGAGATGTCCGGAAGAATGGCTAAGTGGGCAGTAAAGCTTAGTGCACATGATATAAGATATGAGCCTAGAACAGCCATCAAATCCCAAGCACTAGCTGACTTTGTGGCTGATTTCAGTAGTGATCTACAAAAGGAAGCAGAATTGGAAGTCCAGCAGCTGGATGAGACCAAGGATCCTTGGATACTACACACTGATGGATCCTCAAATGTCAAGGGCACAGGGCTCGGGATACTACTAAAATCGCCACAGGGGGACATAATACCCCACTCCATAGCCTGTGAGTTCCAAGCAACTAACATTGAGGCTGAATATGAAGCCTTAATTGCTGGCTTGCAAATTGCTAAGGATATGGGGGTGAAATATCTTAAAGTATATGTAGACTCATTATTGATCACCAATCACTTTAATGGATCCTATGCTGTTAAAGGGAAAAACTAACCAAATATTTAGAGATAGTCAAAGAATTGGCACTCTCTTTTGTCTCTTTCAGCTTAACACAGGTACCAAGGGAGGAAAACACAGAAGCTGATGCATTGGCCAACCTAGGATCATCCTTGAAGATCCCAGAAGATATAAGTATCCCCATCATCCATATCCTAGCTCCTGCTATTGAAAATCAGGTGGCCATGGAAATAGAAGAGGATACTGCAGTGATCCCTAGTGAAGAAGCTCAATCTTATTCAGGATCATGGATCTCACCAGTCATGAGATACTTGCAACATGGGGAGATTCCTATGGGAGAAAATCCTAAAGCTTTCAAGATTAAGGTATCTCAATTCACAATCTTAAATAATATGCTATATAAACGATCTCTTGCAGGACCATATTTAAGATGTATCAAGGATCCTGAAATTCAAGAAGTATTGAGAGACTTCCATGAAGGAGATTGTGGAAACCACACTGGGGGCAGGGCATTGTTCTCAAGGAACCTTAGAACAGGATACTACTGGCCAACTATGAAACGGGATGCTGTAGAATATGCTAAGAAGTGTGATCCTTGTCAAAGACACAACAATATCCTTCATCAGCCAGCTGAATTTTTGCATCCAATACCATCCTCCTGGCCATTTATGAGATGGGGGATGGATATAGTTGGCAAGCTCCCTAAAGCACCTGGTGGAAAAGTATTTATGCTTGCCATGACCGACTACTTCTCCAAGTGGATAGAAGCTGAAGCTTTTGCTCAAATCAGAGAGAAGGAAGTTATATCCTTTATTAAGAGAAACATTATAACCAGATTTGGCATTCCCTCTGAAATTGTATGTGATAATGGTTCCCAATTCATTGGGAGCAGAACCACTAACTTTTGTGACAGTTGGGGAATTAAGATGATAACATCAACACCAGTCCATCCACAAGCCAATGGTCAAGCAGAATCATCCAACAAGATCATCATCAACAATCTGAAGAAGAAGCTAGGATCCAAGAAGGGGAAATGGGCAGAGGAATTGCCTTATGTGCTATGGGCTGATAGAACAACTCCCAAGAATGCCACTGGTCAAACACCCTTCTCTCTAGTATTTGGGGCAGAAGCAGTGATCCCAACAGAAATGGTGGTTCCAACTGCAAGAACAAGTACTCGTGATCCTGAAAGGAATGCTGCAATCTTAGCTCAAGACTTGGATACTATTGAGGAAATCAGGGATTTGGCTAGGATAAGGATGGCAAGCTACCAACAAAGAATGGCTGGTGCTTACAACAAAAATGTCAGGATAAGGAAGTTCCAAGTCGGGGATATGGTGTTGAGAAAAGCATTCCAAAACACCATCAATCCTGCTGACGGAAAATTGGCACCAAAATGGGAAGGCCCTTACTTGATTGAAGCCGAAGCAGGAAAGGGGGCATACAGATTGCTAACCATGGAAGGAAATTTGTTACCAAGAGCCTGGAATGCTATTCACTTAAAGAAGTATTTCATGTGAACTGGATCCTTCAAGCATATGATCCTTACATCGGAAGCATCCTCGAAGGATCCCGGCGACATCAGTGATCCTTTACTCTGGTAAAATCCTTATCTCAAAACTCTTCCATTTTCTTATTTTACCTAAGGATAAGGATCACGTATCCTTCATCCTTCTCTCACGAGAATTCGAGTTATGATAGTCCAGGTATCTTCAGCATATCGTTAAAGATCTTCAAAAGCACCACAGATCCTTGGGTTCAACCCCAGTTATCCTTGGGCTTGTCCCCAGCTTTCGCCAGTAGCGCACGATGATCCTGGTATAGTTCACGTCTTTGGGACCAGTACCCACTTTCGGGGCTGACAACCTCATCGTACTGGCTATACCTAGGATCCTACGTATAATGGTAGACGTACCATACATCCGTTCCTAAGGTTTCTAACGTTTTCACGTTAGCTAAGGTTTTGACATTTTCATGTCACCAAGCTTGGATAGTCGCCAGTAAGGGCCATACTCCAGTTTACATACGATCCTTGGGCTTGTCCCCAGTTATCCTTTGGGCTTGTCCCCAGTGATCCTTTGGGCTTGTCCCCAGTTATCCTTTGGGCATGTCCCCAGCTACTAATTTATCTTTTACATTGGCTTAGTCCCAAGTTATATTCCATTTTTTCAGGTTTTCGAAGTTAAACAAATAAGGATCCTTAATCCTTATTATCCATTAAAATCCCATCTACGGTTATCTCGATTAAAGGTTAGGATCCTAACCAGTGATCCTCAGGTATGATCCTTGACTATTTTGATTATACTCATTATTCTAAACAACCCTTACACTTCGACAACTAAACCTATGATCCTTGAAATAAATTGCTTTGAAAAATTTCAATGATAGGATATTTGATCTAGGATCATATCCTAAATTTATTAAACATGATTTGCTCAACTTCTGTTATTCTAACAAATATATTTCTAAAATAATTGGACAACAAGAGGATAAATAAAGGATAACGAAACAAGGTAAGCCAGAAAGATTAAAGTTATTTTATTAACAAAAGATCTTTAACCCTTTCAAAAAAGTTGTCAAAATTGCCAACCCACGTTTCTACCAGCAAAACGTGGCCCGTCCACATGGGTTGGCAAAGGGTGTCCATTGTCTATGCGGTCATAGCAGGTGCAGGAAATTAAAAGCGGCAGGATCACAAAGGCTTCATTCCCCAAACAGAGGATCCCTCCACCATTTGCAATCCTACCTATTGTTCAAAGGATCCATGATCCTTAACCCTAAAAACTATTGTTTAAGTACAGACCATCATTGTTTCAAATCATCAACAACCACAAAAAAACCACTACCAAACTTAAAAAATTGGGCTCCGGCCTAGTCTCGAAATATCCATCATCGCCCAATCCTGCAGCTCAAACCTTTGCTGCTCCATCTCCACCCTGATCCTTGCCAGCCTCACCACCTTCCAGCATTGGGATCTCCTCAGCTTCGTCCTCATCCTCCAGCTCTGCCAATCTTGCCTTCCAACCCTCTACGTCCCATGAGCTTTTATCAAAGGAAGGATCCTGAGCCTCCGCAGCCATCTGCAGTTGTATCTTATACATAGCTATTGCGGCAGAGACCTTGGCATCCTGGGTGATCTCCTGCTTCTCATCGTCCATGTTGACCAGCATTTGAGCAGCTTCATCCTTTGTAGCCCGGAGCTCCTTCTCAAGATCAGCAATCTTGAGATCCTTCAGCACACCCATCTGTTGGAGGTCGGCAATTTGACGGTCCTGATCCTCAACATGGCCAAGATATGTTTCTATTTCAGCAAGTTTCTGCAGAAAGGGAAAGCGGTAAGTTCAGGACCAGGTGATCCTCAAAGAAGCAGGATATACAAGCAGGATATTCAACTAGGATAACCAACAGGGGCAATGATCCTTACTTCATTAACATAATCAAGAAACTGCTGGCGGAGCAGGGGAAATCCTTGAAGATCCTCAGAGACCTTCCTCTTCTTTCCTTTACCCCTAATAGGTGCTTTAGGGGCTGAAGCAGAGGGACTGGCAGCAGGAGCCTTCTTCCTTGCAGATTTAACGTTTGCAAGGTCATCAATACCAAACTTGGAGGCAGACTTGACAGATTTCCCAGCGCCTACACAATCAAAATAAGATAAGTCCTTTAACTAATTCAAAAAATCCTACATAGAACTACTTTTTAATAAGGATACTTACTTGACATTGTGGCAGATGCGGAGGATACTTCCTGTGAATCTTGAATGGCAACTTGAAAACTTCTTGTCTCCGGATCAAGCTTCTTGAAGGCCAAACGCCTCTCTTTTGCCGCAGGGGTCAGCTTCAGATAAGAGATGGAGATAGCTGCACAATAAACAAAAAACAAAGAAAGACATTAGTGATCCTCATCATAAGAGACAAGTCTGATGGTGATCCTTCCAGGATCCTCTATCCTACCATGAGTAGCCCACTCCTTGGGCAGACCCTTCCCATTAGGGATGGTATCCCTCCTAACAAAGAAGAATCGTCGCTTCCAATTTGTATCATTCTTGGTGACCTTAAGAACAGGGTGATCCTCCCCAGCTTTCCGTTTCAACAAGTATCGACAGGAACCAAACGTGGTAAGATCATATAGCTCAGCCAGCTCCGACATCCCTAAGTCAATTCCCTCCTGCTCGATGATCCTCTCAAGGGTATACAGAACCCTCCAGATCATCGGTATGGCTTGGATATAAGACATGCCGGTCAGGGAAAAGAAGGATTGGGTGAAAGCTGGAAAAGGATACGAATATCCTATGGTAAACGGAGTTACAGGAAAAGCTACCCATGTGTCAGAAACAAAATCACTTAGAGCGGTGGGAATGAAAGACTTGAAGATAGTATCCGCCGGAAAACAGTGACGGATCCTATCGATGTGAGCATCGGTGAAGCAACACCTCTCAGTAGAAGAGTCCTTGATGATCCCTTGGCTTTTCGGGGGGCTGCTCTTCTTGTGATCCTTGTAAGGGGAATTTCGGAGCAACATACTAACAGAAGAATGTAAACAGAGGAGCAGAAAAACAGAGTAAAAGAAGGAAGAAAGAAAAGAGGAGAATACCTGATCGATCTTCGGACGAGATTATAAAGGGAGTATATCTTGAATTTAAATGCAAGTTGATCCTAACTCTATCTCCTATTTATAATCATGATCTGCAGGGTTGTCACTTCAATGACGTAAGGGTTGCAACGGCTAGTCCGATTATAACGGCTAGTTATCCGGGTCGCCCGTTACAGATAGGATCAAAGCAAAATACAACTCGTTAATTTACAATAAACTCCTTATATTTTGGGGGCAATTGTTAGGGCTGGATTTTTATAATACATGATCCTTACATGTGATCCTAACCAGTGATCTTTGTTTCTTTGGCAGATAGTGATCCTCAGCAGAGTTTCAGGATCAGGATCACGGACCATTATAGGATCCTCATGCTAACAGTTGCTTTCATTGAACTTAATGTCATTTTGCAGGAATATCTAGCAGGATCCGCTCTTAGCATCACAATCAAGGGACGCGTCTTTACAACTTTGGCATATGCTTAATCAGAGATGAACGTTGTGAAGGATATGGAAACTTGGCATGATTTGAGGGCGATAATTTAGGCTAGATTTACTTTTATTTCTAAAGGGGTAATGAGCTGATTATTAGTCTTTTTACCTAAAATAGGTCACCTACACTTGTATATATAACACTCTTCCCCATTCGGAAGACACACAACACATTTCTCACACGCTTAGACACTTGATACTATAGTAATCATTGTACTCAGCTCATTATCATCCGAAGTTGTAACCATTTTTTGTTATATTGAAGTTTGGTGATCGGTAGTTGCCATCACCCGAGGTTTTTTATGCCGGAGATCATACATTGATCAAGGGCTTTTTCCTCGTATAAATCCTTGTGTCACTTGCATATTTCTTACTGAAGTGATCATTTACTTTTTCAAAAAACCAAGCATCATTCCCCGTTTACTTAGAGTTTGGTTGCATTATCCTTGTGTGATTTTTGACCAAAACAGGCCATACTCCAGTTTACAAACGATCCTTGGGCTTGTCCCCAGTTATCCTTCGGGCTTGTCCCCAGTTATCCTTCGGGCTTGTCCCCAGTGATCCTTTGGGCTCGTCCCCAGTTATCCTTCGGGCATGTCCCCAGTTACTAACTTATCTTTTATATTGGCTTAGTCCCAAGTTATGTCCTATTTTTCAGGTTTTCGAAGTTAAACAATTAAGGATCCTTAATCCTTAATATCCATTAAAGTTTCACTTATGGTTATCCTGATTAAAGGTTAGGATCCTAACTTGGATCCTCAGGTATGATCCTTAACCATTTTCGATTTCATTCATTATTTGTTGAATAACCCATAGACTTTGACAACTGAACCTATGATCCTTAAAATAAACTACTTTGAAAATTTTCGATTATAGGATATTTGATCCAGGATCATACCCTAAATTTCTTAAACATAATTTGCTTAACTTTTCTTACTCAAACAAATATGTATCAAAACAATTGGAAATTAAAAAGATAACAATACGAGATAAGCCAAAAAGATTAAGAGTTATTTTATTAACAAAGATTTGAAACCCTTCAAAGTTGTCAAAATTGCCAACCCACGTTTCTACCAGCAAAACGTGGCCCGTCCACATGGGTTGGCAAAGGGTGTCCATTGTTTGTGCGGTCTTAGCATGCAGGAAATTAAAAGGCGGCAGGATCACAATGGCTTCATCCCCCAAACAGAGGATCCCTCCACCATTTGTAATCCTACCTATTGTCTGAAGGATCCTGGATCCTTAACCCTAAAACTATTGTTCAAATTACAAACCATAATTGTTTTAAAACATCAACAACCACTCAACAAAAAAAAAATTGGGCTCCGGCTATGTCTAGAAGTTTCCTTCATCGCCCAATCCTGCAGCTCAATCCTTCGCTGCACCGTCACCACCGGCTCCACTTGCCTCACCAGCATGATCCTTGCCAGCCTCTCCACCCTCAAGCATCGGGATCTCCTCAGCCTCTTCATCATCCTCAAGCTTTGCCAGCCTCGCCTTCCAACCCTCTACATCCCATATGCTCTTGTCGAAGGCAGGATCCTGAGCCTCCATAGCCATCTGCAGCTGGATCTTATACATGGTTATTGCAGCAGAGACCTTGGCATCCTGGGTGATCTCATGCTTCTCATAATCAAAATTGATCAGCATCCTGGCAGCATCATCCTTAGTGGCCCGGAGCTCCTTCTCAAGATCAGTTATCTTAAGATCCTTCAGCACACCCTCTTGTTGGAGGTCAGCAATCTGGCGGTCTTGATCCTCGACGTGGCCAACATACGTCTCTATCTCAGCAAATTTCTGCAAGGAAGACAAGGCATAACATCAGAAACAAGTGATCCTCAAAACTGTCAGGATAACAAACATGGACAGTGATCCTTACCTCATTGAAGTATTCCAGGAACTGTTGGCGGAGCAGGGGCAGACCTTGGAGATCCTCGGCTTCAGAGGCCTTCCTCTTCTTTCCTTTACCCCTGATAGGTGCTTTAGGGGCTGAAGCAGTTGGGCTAGCAGCAGGAGTCTTCTTCCTTGAGGATTTGACATTTGTAAGATCATCAATGCCAAACTTTGAAGCAGACTTAGAGGATTTTCCAGCACCTACACAACCAAAATAAGATAAGTATTCTAATTAAACTTGAAAATCCTACACAGAATTACTTTTTAAATGAGGATACTTACTTGACATTGTGACAGAGGCAGAGGATACTTCTTGAGAATCCTGGGTGGCAACCTGGAAAGTTCTTGTCTCCGGATCAAGCTTCTTAAAGGCCAAGAGTCTCTCTTTTGCAGCAGGAGTCAACCTAAGATGTTAGTGGTCCTTATCCTAAGGAACAAGTTCTATGATGATCCTTCCAGGATCCTCTATCCTACCATGGGTAGCCCACTCCTTGGGCAAATCCTTCCCATTAGGGATGGAATCTCTCCTAACAAAAAAGAATCGTCGCTTCCAGTTCGTGTCATTTTTTGTCACTTTGAAAACAGGGTGATCCTCTCCAGGTTTTCGCTTGAACAAATATCGGTGGGATCCAAAAGTTGTGAGATCATACATCTCACCCAACTCCGCCATACCGAGGTCAATACCCTCTTGCTCAATGATCCTTTCAAGGGTGTATAACACCCTCCAGATCATCGGCATAGCCTGGATATAGCAGATGCCGGTAAGGGAGAAAAAAGATTGGGTGAATTGAGGAAAAGGATACGAATATCCTATCAAGAAAGGGGTGACCGGGAAAGCTACCCAAGTCTCAGAGATGAAATCACTCAAAGTGGTAGGACTAAAAGACTTGAAAATGGTTTCCGCCGGGAAACAACGACGGATTTTATCGATTTGAGGGTCGGTGAAGCAACACCTCTCGGAGGGGGAATCTTTGATGATCCCTTGACCCTTTAAAGGGGCTGTTCTTCTCAGGATCCTTGCAGGGGGAGTTCCGGAGCAACATCTTTTACAGAAGAATAGAAGAAGAAGAAAAACAGAGCAAGAGAGAAGAAGATGAAAAGGAGAATACCTGGTTGATCTTCTGAATGCGGTTATAAAGGGAGTTGCTTTGAATTTAAATGCATTCGATCCTATCCCTATTTCTATTTTATAATCATGATTGTGCAGGGCTGTCACCTCCATGACGTCAGACCATAACAGATAGTTCCACCATAACAGCTATATATCCGTTGAGTTAGTTAGAGATAAGATTCAGCAAAATATAACTCGTTTATATTACATAAATACTCCTTATATTTTGGGGGCAATTGTTAGGGCTGGATTTTTATGACCTATGATCCTTACATATGATCCTAACATGTGATAATAACAAGTGATCTTTGTTTCTTTGGCAGATAGTGATCCTCAGAGGAGCTCCAGGATCAGGATCACGGATCATTCCAAGGATCCTCATACTAACGACTGTTCTCTTTGGACTTAATATTATCTTGCAGGAATTACGAGTTGGATCCGGTCTTAGCAACGTAAACAAGGAATCTGTCACGATAATCTCGCACATGCATAATCAAAGATGGACGTTATGGCAAATATGGAAACTCAGCACAATTCAAGGGCGATTATTTAGGCTAAATTTACTTCTATTTCTAAAGGGGTAACGAGCTAGTAGTTAGGTGATTTGCCTAAAATAGAACCACACACACTTGTATAAATGGCACTCTTGAACATTCGGAAGACACAACACACTTCTCACACGCTTTAGCATACGATACTATAGTGATCCTTGTACCTAGCTCGTTACCATCCGAAGTTGTAACCATTATTTGTTATATTAAAGTTTGGTGATCGGTAGTTTCCATCACCCGAGGTTTTTTATGCCGGAGATCATTCATTGATCAAGGGCTTTTACCTCGTATAAATCCTTGTGTCACTTGTGCATTTTACATTTGAGTGATCCTTCACTTTGTTCATCATACCAAGCATCATTCCCCGTTTACATAAAGTTTGGTTGCATTATCTTTAAGTGATTTTTGACCAAAACAAGTATTATTTTGGAAAATTATATGGAATAAAATATAATATTTTTGGGAAAAATATGTATATTTTAGAGATAGAATGTTTTTGACGAATGAATTAAAGTATATTTTATTAAGTGAGTCTTAATAATGAAGTCTTGGAATTATATAAATGCACATGTATTAAAACCCCCATCCTTGGGAAGGAATATAATTAATACATAATTAAGAAGTGTAAACACGAAATAGTTGCCTAACTATTTCCCAAAAACTTAAACCTTAAGCTAAGGCACGGTCGTCCGCCTAATAGAAGTTAGTACGTGTAGGTCGTTACGCAGCAGGTTGACTGGGAGATACTATTTCGAGACGCACTTCAGTGAGTTCATGTCCCCCCTTTCTCTTAACTGTTTTCAGTTTTTAAACTGCGGGGGTGAAATACATGTTACTATGATTACGAATACTTTTTACATGGTATGGTTAGCGTAAGGAGGGTTACTACTTACATCATGTGAGTGGTAGGCGGGAACTGAAGGCCATTAATCCTCATTTTAGGACTGAGGGACAGTAGCGGTAGATCTATCTGGGTGTAGCGAGCCCAGCCCCAGGCCCAACAGAACGGACCTCGGGGTGACTTTGTACCCAACGCAAAAATCTGCTAGGTTTGAGTCTTCCTACTGCACATCACACATATCAATGGCCTTGCAACCCATTGGTGATCTCTTTTTCCTTATTTGCTACATACCAGGGATTTTCATACTTACAAAGGTTTTACATACTCACTTTACATGAACTCGCTCAACATTTTTGTTGATTTTTTTCCAACTTACATGTATTTCAGGGAATTAAGGATCTGGCGAAGTATGCTATGTTTTCACGCTGCATAAGAGATATGAGGTCATCCACGTTTAGGGATTGTGACTTTTACCTGGACGAGTCGCAAGTCTTAAACGGTGTTTATTTTATGTTTGTGGTTGCATCTTAAGAACAATGTTTTATTTTGTAGTGTTGTAAACTCGATGCATGTGTCAGCGCTTTAAAACAATGTGTGGTACTTTGTTTTTAAGACTTTAATCAATGGATGATCTGCATGGTTTTACTTTCATATAGCTTTGTTGTGATTAAGCTATGGTATTAAGAAGTCAGACCAAATAAACCCACGCTTCCGCAAAGCCAGGGTGTGACAATCCTATGGTGGAGTAGGGTGTGATTTTAGGAGGGAATCCATCTAATTCTCTATACACAAAACAAATTTCTCAAAACACAAACCAAAAACAATGTTGGACGCGGGATCCGGGAAAGTTCGGGTCGGATATATGGCTTTTTATTGCACCAACTTACATTAATTCGGATACTATATATTGTTTTTAACAAACCCTAATGCTTCACGGCCACAGTTTTTGCTCATCACTCTGTTCTTCTCCACCGATTCAAACCCTAATTCCGATTGAAGATCAGGTTATCAATCATTCTCTAATGTTTCTTCTTCCTTTTATCAATCTATTTAAGGTTTTCCTTTCTTCTGGAGGTTTCTTTTTCATTAGTGTTTCCTTCTGAACCAAGATGTTTGAGTTTTTTTCATTCATACATAATTTGATTGGGTTTTATTTCATCTTTTCTGACAAACAATCTAATTCGATGGATCAATTTTGTTATGATTTAGGGTTTTCTTTAAGTCTCTTTTTTACTGGATTTGTAGGTGTATGATTGGGGGCTCATAACCAGACGCCGAAACCCTAAGAGGGTGCCATCACCTCCGCCGCTGAATAGCCATTGTTGAGCAGTATCGATTACAGGTAAGGTTTTAAACGTCGTTCCACCTTGATCATTATTTTGAAACTTTGTTTTGGTTTGGACTACGATGACCTCTGGAAGAAGATGCAGTGGATAATCATCAAAATTAGGGATAATTTTACTTTTTCTTCTTAATCACAAAATTAGGGTTATTTCTCTTCTTTCGTATATAGGATTGTTTGGACTTTCAGTTTGAACTTAATATTTAATAGTTCCATTCAGATTTTATGTTATCTAGGATGTTGATTATTAAAATATTGCATTAGGGTTTATTTAATTCTGACAGGTATCGGTGATTCATATGTTTTGGTGGTAAACTACAACTCAAGATTAGAACCATTTGTTGCCAGATGCGTTCAAAGGTATTAAGCAGATTTGTGTTATTGGATGGGGTTCTCAGGTTTGTAATTTGTTTATTTGATTAATTATTTCTATATTCAATTTCAGGAATGATAATTACCATTGGAATCAAGTGTTGTTGGCCTGTAATAGGAATGGCCTTGCTTAATCTGATGGGCTCCATGAGATGTATAGTTTTATGCTACTTTCCAGGTGATTTTTTAAAATCTTCATTATTAAACATAATTCCATTTAATATTTTTTTTGATAACTTATAGAAATATATTTTCGTTCTTTGACTGATTATAGCATTTCGTCACATGTTTTGGTCAGGTGATATATATGACTAGGTGGAGAGAACACGAGTCTCAACAGAAAGCCGAGCGACGTGGATCTACTACCATATCTTTCAAGGACATCCAAAATGAGTTTGGTGGTCAAAGTTCATGAACAACCGGCCGATGGTAGTGCTACTGCTGTATTAATATCCTTAGTTTAAGAAAAAATAATGGATCAACTGCTCAAGTAGTGCGACCCCCCGCCCCGTCCCGCGGTTCAGCTGGAGTAAAATCACGATTTTGAAGGCTAACTGCTCAACTAGTACAACCCCCTGTTCATATAAAGGATGTTTATCATTATTTTTATTTAAATTTGTTTTATAGAGAGGGATATAAGGTTTTATAGCATTTGCTTACAAATAAAATTTCAAGTATAAAGTTTTAGCGATTGATTACAGATACAATTTCAAGTTCGTTAAAAAAGATGCAAATTGTGGATTTGAGAATGGTAGAGTGATAGTAGCCATTTGGGTGTTGTCTGTTTATCAATGGCAAAGAGAAGATGTGTGTTTGCTGATGAAGGGAGTGTGGCTGTGTGGGCGTACATAGCGGTGGAGTGATGATATAATATAGAGTTTGATAAAATTGATGGAGTTGTTTGGTGCATAGATGATGGGGTGTTTTGGTTAAACTACTACTTTATAATCATATTTGGTTTAAATAAACCACCCAATGTAGAGTTTTAGACAATGAGTTTTAGATGCCAGTTAGAGTGCTCAGAGAGAAGGCGTTTATATAACCAACTGATTGAACTTAAAGGCAACTTTCGAGTTTTTTTTTGCAGATGTAGACCGATGAACCATGATGAGATTGCCAAAGAGTCAAGTTCAGTTGTTGAAACTCGGCTCCTTTAAAGTATGTTTGCATTGTAAGATTCCTGACTTCCTCTTGGTTTTTTTAGTTCTGTCATTTGTATCTTTTAAAGTTTATGCCTACTGTGTAGAAAATTTTAGCCAAATGATCTTACGAAATCTAAGTGTGGCTTACCAAATGTTGGATGAAATGTCAGACATTAACCATTAAAAAGTACTGAGGTTAATAAATTTATCTTTTTGTATACATAGTGACATGATTATGCCTATGTTTGTTAGCTTTCATCTTTGTAGAAGGATTATATAGGGATGAGCTCCATACAGTCAAGTTCTACACAATATTTTGTGAAGGCACTACTCACTTTGCTGAAAATAACGCCTAAAGTGCTTCGATGCAGAAAAGGTATAATTTAGGAATTAAAAGATCCCCTTTTTATATATAGTATATTTATGTGTTTTCTGTTTCAACAGGATGACGATATCGCGCCAGCGGTGGTATCATCGAAAGATGCGGCTCCGGTATTAAATTTGTTAGTTGATGTTTTTCAGTGTTTGTTATCTATATGCTTTACTAAATAATATTTAATAAGATGAAAACCATTTCTTGATCAGGTAACGAGCAACAGAGATATGGTCACTGGGAACGAAGAAAATGTTAACGCCCAGCAGTCTAAAAATCCAGAGGAAGCTGTTGACGTTAATGGTAGGGGAGATATGAATTATACATCAACAAAATCAGCCAAACCTGTTGTTGAAACCATTCATGTTGAGAATACAGCCGAAAAAAGCGCTGAAATTGTGGTTTCTGTTAAATAGACGTTAGAAAGTGAGGTCGCAAATGCTCCATCACAAAGTGGCAGCCAACAAGAAGAATCCCAAACTAAATTTCAAATTAAGAAAGGGATCCGGTCAAAGAAAAAGGGATGGACTTGAACTGATCCGCCATTAACAATTGTTGCGTTGACCACAGTAAATGAAGTGACGCGTGACCCAGAAATGAGGCCGAGGAGAATAACAATAAACTTTCGGTTACAACCGGTGATTCAGGGCCAAAACCGGCTAAAAGGTCACGCAAAAACGTTGGTGGTGGAGGTTCAGTGGCTAAGAAGCCTAAGGTGTCTGGTGAGGAAGTGCCAGAGTCAAAGAAGTCAAAACAGTCAAAGGAGTCAAAAAAGAATGATAACAAAGAGGCAGAGGCAGGGGATTCAAAGGTTAAACCTGCAAAGCGGTCCCGTAAGAAAGATAAAGAAACTGATTCAGCTGCTAAACAACCGTCTGGTAGTGGTTCATTGTGAATGGGCAAAACCCCTATGACGATGAATCATTGTACGCATGTGTATGGACTTAAAAAGCAATCAAATCAATAGGGGTGTTGATTAGTGGACTAAATGGTGTGCATATAACCTCACCTAATATACAGATAACATATAGGTATGTTGGTAATTATGAAGCATATCTAATAACTATGGTTGCTAAATATGTTTGTCACTCAATATATGTACTTCATATATGAGCCTCAGCAATCTACATATCATGAATTGGGTCTATAGTTGTTTTTATGGTTTGGGACAGAAATTCAGACCAGAATCCGGAACATATATCGACCTCTCAACATTGGAGGAATAAGAACTTATAAATGTAAGTTTTTTTGTAAAATTGTTGGATTTAGTTTGATTGTTGGTTTAATATAATTAACTTTGTGTTAATGGTGGATTTATGCAATGTGTATCAACTTGACATCTCATTCATTGCCTTTCTGGTTCAAGCAAACCCATTCGAAACAAATCAACCATCAGGTAACAAAGTCGTCTTTTGATAAGTTTATGTTCGTTCTTTATTTGTTTAACGATTTAGGTTATACTTCGATTATGGTTTGTATACTTCGATCATGGTTTCTATACGTTTCAAATCGAGTTTTTAGCCAGCTTTTTTTAGCAAGCTGCGAGAAGTCTTCATATATGTATTTCTGTTTATTTCTATTTTCATCTTACACTTGAGTTTTGCTCCATAGAATGTTATCACACCATGAGTTTTGCGTCGTGAACTAATTGGGAAATATGTTTTGCAAAGAAGACAGAGCGATTCTGTGTAAATCATGTGACATTTCAATTCACGGAGCAAACGAACACACACAGTATCACAGTCGATTTCGTCTCGCCGCAGTTAAGCTATCCGAATCATGTTCCTGTTACGACAGTTCATCGGATCAAACTCTCTGCTCTTCGATATCTAATGGATCTAGCAACAGAAGAAGCTCCATTGTATCGAAACAATGTAACCTTAGATCCACTACAAATTCGACGTCTGTAAAGGATGGTTGTGTGAGCCGAGAAGACGGTGTTTCGTTGGAGGCCAGTAGCATAACGGAGTATTTAACCGAGACGTTACCAGGCTGGCATGTTGAAGAATTTATGGAAACTAATGTTTTCCATCCGTATGGAATGTTTGAGGTATGTATATTGTAATCATTGAATTATTATTAATTTTTTTATTCTATTAAATTATGAACGAAATATATGATAAAGATTCTAAAGGGAAAGAGTGATGGGTTGACAGGGTTATGAAGGAGGTGCATGTACATTGCCATTTATGGCATAGTTTGTTGGATTCTGGTTATTGGACAAGGTATCCTTTTTATCAACTCTCTTTTGGTTTGATAAGTATTTATATTGTTTTAAGCATTCCAAGTTCGACAGCATTAGCATTAGATAGTCAATTCAATATAAAATGCACATGAAAAGGATTAATGGCATACAAATTAGTAAGATCATATTGTATATACATGCATGTGTTAGTGCACACTATTTTAGGTTTTCTATTAACAATAAACAATCTAAGAAAGAGTAGGAGAACTCAATTTTATGGTTTTTCTGAGAGGTGGCAAGATGAGTGGTGTTTGGGTCACGGGTCAAAACGAGTTTGGGTTGAAACATGCCACTTTATTACCGGTTGAAACAAAACGAACCGAGTCAGCTTAGGTTGACTCACAAACACTTTTCGCTCATTATAAATTTTCATGGGTTTGGGTCACGGGTCAAAACGTGTCTGGGTTGGATCGTGCAACTTTAGTACCGGTTGAAACGAACCGAGTCGGATTAGGTTCACCCACAAACACTTTGTGTTCATTATAAATTTTCATTTAAGTCAAGGGTTGTCTATGTAACTGAAACAATAAGATCGTCAAGCTAATGGGGTGGAGGTTGGGTTAGTTGCTCATTTCATCCAGAGAAAGGTATTTAGTTACTTGGTGGTGGTTGATTTTTTTTACTAAGGCTTTCTTTAGTGATTTTGCCAAATAATGTTATTTATCTTAATGTAAGTTTCTTACAAATTCCATTATTGGGCTTATATTTGCTATTATAAACCCTGTTTTATTCCAAAGATTAAAAGGAA
Organism: Helianthus annuus; assembly: GCF_002127325.2. Classification (NCBI taxonomy): domain Eukaryota; kingdom Viridiplantae; phylum Streptophyta; class Magnoliopsida; order Asterales; family Asteraceae; genus Helianthus; species Helianthus annuus. Next base: position 65,118,960 of record NC_035447.2, read on the forward strand.
TAAAAATGAATTAAACAACTCTAATAATGAGTCAGACGATAGGGATATGAGCTTTGTAAGGGGTACTACACTGCTGCATCTGCTAACCCGCAACAACTCGACTAAGTTTAACAAGGTATGTGTTTAGGTGACAATGTTATTCGTGAGCAGGTTGAGTAAATGTTGGCCTACACTTGGCTTGAAACAAATCATTTTATTAACGCTTTTTTATTACACAATGATATATTGTTGATTAATATAATGTTCAGTGCTAACTTCTCGATTACAGTTGTGAATGATATATCAGCTCCCATCTGGTTGATTATGAATCAATACGTGAGACTTTTGAGTGATAAAATATTTAAGTTGTTTGTACAGGACATGTTGTCAGGTAAATAAAGTTGGCCTTTTTTGGTCGTTTAATACGTAAATGACGATGAGTCATGGGCCCAATTGAATTAATGAGCCAACATATGACAAAGCAGCCCATCTAAGACCTAAGATTCTAATAACACAAACATGGTTAATGTTAGGGGAGGATTTTCTAATGACCCGTGATCCTCATGTGTTATCCTGTTTAGTGATCCTTACTTCTGTGACAGATGGTGATCCTCAGAAGTGTTTCAGGATCAGGATCATGGATCATCCTAAGGATCCTTATACTAACGATTGTTCACTTAATTCAGTATTGTTTTGCAGGAGTAACAGCTTGGACTTAGTCTTGGTAACGTCCCTGAAGAATATTCCACGGTTATTCTGCACGTGCTTGACTGGAAATGGACGTTGTGGAGAACGTGGGGAGAAGGCACAAATTGCGGGATGTTAGTTAGCTTAGTTAACTTCTATTTTTAAAGGGGTAGCGAGCTAGCTTTTAGAACACTTGGCTAATTTTGGCTACACACACTCGTACAACTGCACTCAATAGCTTACAGCAAAACACTTAGCAATTTTCACACATTTCTACACGATACACTATAGTGATCCTTGTACCTAGCTCGCTATCATCCAAAGTTGTAAAGAATTATTGTTTAATTTGAGTTGGTGATCGGTAGTTTCCATCACCCGAGGTTTTTTATGCCGGAGATCATTCATTGATCAAGGGCTTTTTCCTCGTACAAATCATTGTGTCACTTGTGCAATACATTTCTGAGTGATCTTCATTGTTGTTTACCAATTCAAGCATCATACCCCTTAACAGAGAGTTTGGTTGCATTATCCTTGTCTGATTTTTAACCAAAACAGTTTGGCGCCCACTGTGGGGCAATTGGTGCTTCATTCATAAAGATTCTCATTCTCGTGATCATTTCGGTTCATTGCATCCAAGCAGATGGCTTCATCATCGAAGAATACTTCTACTGCGATGTCTGCAGTCAATTCATCTCAGGGCATTCCACCTTTGCCTCCGCCACCTTCTGGATCTCAGAAAAATGCCGAGAAGAAACCAACTCCCATTTTCTCAAAACCTCCAACTTCTTCTGCTTCTTATACTCCTACTACTAGTGACATGCTTACTCTGATTTTGCAGATGAAGGAGCATATACAGCAGCAGGATAAGACCAACGAAAGGATTCTTAAAGAAATCGGAGACCTCAAGAAACAAAAGAGATCGGCAGAAGATCATTCCCCACTGATGCCCAGATCTTTGAATTTCGATACTCCAGTTGTATCTTCTCAGCCTTCAGTGATCCCAGATGTTCAATATGTGGGAGGACCAAAAGGAGTGCACTATGGATCATCAGCAATGACTCAGGCATCAGGTTCATACTTCCAGCCAGCAGGATCCCATCCTCAGCATATAGGATCCTTCACAAGTTCAGGAGGATATCCCGGAGCGCAACAGATTCAAGGATTCTGGCCATTCCAAGGATCCTCGTAGGTTCAAGGATCCTCCCAGGTTCAAGGATCCTCGTAGGTTCAAGGATCCTCCTATGTACCAGGATCCTCGTAGGTTCAAGGATCCTCCTATGTCCCAGGTTCCTCGCAGGTTCAAGGATCATCCTATGTTCCAGGATCCTTTCAGTTTCATGGATCCTTAAGGAGTTTGCAATCAGGGAGTTCAGATATCCATCAGGGAGATTTTATTCCAATGCAAACCATTGCTTCTACTGGTCCTTCAATCATTCCGGAGTCTCAACAATATGGATTCACATCCACTCTTCCTAATTTGAACCCAGTGGGAGGTAACACCTTCAATAATTCTTGTACCACTAACCATGGCCTCATGCAGGATACAGGTATCAAAGATGCCATGGCTAGAGAGTTGCAAAAGCTAAAGGATATGATATCAAGTGTCCCAGGAGTGGTCAAGCCTATCCCGGAGATTGCTGATGGGAGCCATAAGATATCTCGTTTTGCACCACCAATATGTGATGCTGAGATACCCAAGAGGTTCCACGTGCCCACCATGAAGTTGTATGACGGTTCAACAGATCCTAGAGAACAAATAGCACAATACAGGGAAAGGATGGAAATCAATCCCATCCCGGAAAGGTTGAAGGAAGCATGTCTGTGCAAGGGATTTGGATCCACTCTTACTGGATCGGCTCTTAAATGGCTGCTAAGTCTTCCCCCTTATTCTATTACCTCATTTGCTAATCTAGTTAACCTATTTAATAATCAGTTTTCTTGTAGTAGAAAATTTGAGCGTTTAACTAGTGATCTGTATAGGATAACCCAGGGTCATAATGAATCATTAAGGGATTATATCACTAAATTTAGTAAAGAATCCTTAGATATTCCTAACCTGGATATTGCTACGGCTGTTGAAGCCTTTAAAATGGGATTGCTTTGGGATTCGTTATTCTATGATGATCTTGTTATGACACCATGCAGGAATCTAGATGAGGTAAGAACCCGGGCACTTAGGTTCATCCGGCTAGAAGATGACAAGAAGATCTAGGAGAAGTTAGCAGGATCCTCAAAGCAAGAGAAACAAGGATCCTCGTTCAAGAACAACAAGTTCAGATCCTATAACAAATCTGATAACCAGAACGGGCATGCTGTTGATCAAGAAGAGGATGATGAGGATTATCCTCCAATTTCTGAATATTGTTTTTCTGTTGATAACAATGAGCTAATCCTTGCAATGCAGAATCTAGGTGATAAAGCTAGATGCCCCAGGAAAAATGACAGACCAGCTGCAACTAAAGATAAGTCAAAGTGGTGTGCATACCATGAAGATTTTTAGCATCTCACGGAAGAATGCATTGCACTAAGAAAAGAAATTGGATACCTGTTGAGCAAGGGGCACTTGAAAGAATTGTTGGGGAGAAAGAAGTCAAGGACTCAGGATCCTGAAAGGATCCCAGAGAAAGCTCCAGCCCCTCCAGCAGATGCACAAGTTATAAACTTTATTTCTGGAGGATCAGACATCTGTGGAACATCCTTCTCAGCAGCTAAAAGGCATGCAAAGGAAACCAAGATGGATAATGGAGACAGACCCATCCGAACATCCAGTGTCTCCGAAGGGAAAGTAATAACTTTTGATGAGGATGATCGTGTTGACATTCAGGATCCTCATCACGATGGTTTGGTTATCACTCTTTTTATTTCTAACCATTTTGTCCGCATGATCCTTATAGACGGAGGAAGCTCTGTGAACATTATCCAGCTTGATGTTCTTAAGAAGATGGGTATCCCCGAATCCGATATCATACCGAGATCCTCTGTGCTCGTGGGATTCAGTGGCGAGACTAAGAATACTCTGGGGGACATCAAACTCCCAATTTATGTCAAAGGACTACATAATTATCAAAAATTTTGTGTTATTGACTGTTTATCTTGTTGCAATGTTATCCTTGGCAGGCCTTGGATACATGATATGAAGGCAGTCCCATCCACCTATCATCAATGTGTGAAGCTTCCTAGTCCTTGGGGGATCGTGATGATTGATAGCGATCAACAAGAGGCTAAGAACTGCTATACCTCGTCAATGAAACCAGCTTCAAAGTCAATGGCTCAATAGCAATCAAAGTATCCTCCAAGGGATGTCTTGGAGGCAAGAGAACAGGATGTAGTAGAAATCCTCATGGATCCTGGTGATCCTGAATCCAAAATCTATATCGGATCAGGGATCCTTGGCGAAATGAAAGAAGACCTCATATCCTTCCTCAAAAGGAGGAAAACTACCTTTGCATGGAAACACGAAGACATGACAGGTATATCTAAAGATATAATCACTCACAAACTTGGCATTGACAGGTCATTCAAACCAATCCATCAAAAAAGGAGGAAGTTTGCACCAGAAAGAAACGCCATTATCCAGGAAGAGGTAGAGAAATTGCTCCGAGCAGGTATGATTAGAGAGGTCAAGTATCCAAGATGGTTGTCCAATGTGGTTGTTGTTCAAAAGAAAAACGGAAAGTGGAGGGTATGTGTCGATTTTACTGATTTAAATAAGGCATGTCCCAAGGATCCTTTCCCATTACCCCACATTGACTCCATGGTGGATGCAACGGCGGGTCATGGACTGTTAACTTTTATGGATGCTTCATCTGGATTTCAGCAAATTCAGATGGAACCATCTGATCAAGAGGATACAGCCTTTATGACTCCCACTGGTATATACTGTTATATTTCTATGCCATTTGGACTAAGGAATGCAGGTGCAACTTATTAAAGGCTAGTTAATATGATGTTCAAAGATCAAATTGGACAAACTATGGAGGTTTACATAGACGATATGGTGGTGAAATCCAGAAAGGTTGAGGATCACCTAAGGGATTTGGAGGAAGCATTCGATATCCTTGACAAATATAACATGAAACTTAATCCTTCAAAATGTCACTTTGGTGTCAAAGTAGGTAAATTCTTAGGATATATGGTGACAAAGAGAGGCATTGAAGCCAGTCCAGAACAAATCAAAGCTATTGTGAACATCAAATCTCCTGCCAATGCTAAGGATGTCCAGAGGCTAACAGGCAGGATTGCAGCTTTGAACAGATTCATATCTAAATCCTCAGAGAAATGTAAAGAGTTCTATGATATCTTGAGGAAGAACAAGGAATTCGAGTGGACTGAGAAGCATGAAAGTGCCTTAAGAGCTCTTAAGGATTACCTGTCCTCGGCCCCGGCCTTGATGAAACCAGAAAAAGGGGATGTGTTATCCTTGTATCTAGCGGTATCCTCAAAAGCAGTAAGTGCCGTCCTTGTTAAGGATCATGAAGGTACACAACATCCTGTCTATTATGTAAGTAGGAGTTTACTTAATGCTGAATCCAGGTATTCACACCTAGAAAAACTTATCCTTGCGTTAATTATGGCATCAACTAAATTAAGACATTATTTTGAAACTCATGCCATTATTGTTAAAACTAATTTTCCAGTTAAGAATGTACTCAGGAAACCTGAAATGTCAGAAAGGATGGCTAAGTGGGCAGTGAAGCTCAGTGCATATGATATAAGATATGAGCCCAGGACAACCATTAAATCCCAGGCATTAGCTGATTTTGTGGCAGATTTCAGTAGTGATTTGCAAGAGGAAGCTGAATTAGAAGTCCAGCAGCTAGAAGAGATCAAGGATCCTTGGATACTCTATACTGATGGATCCTCAAATGTCAAAGGCATAGGGCTTGGGATACTACTAAAATCGCCACAGGGGGACATAATGTCACGGCCCCCGACCCGGTTTGACCCGTTTCAGGAGCCGCGGGACAGGAATCCCGTGGTATTTAATTTAGGCGACAGCGGAAGTCTTTTTAGAACAGGATCTCTTTAATAACTTAAACTGCTCATTTCATAATTTAGGAATAAATTCCCAAAATTTACAATACTGTGATTCCTCAGGGAAATCTTCATTTTCAAAACATGTTCATTTATTTATTTACATTGAGCCACTTTTCTAAGCTGGGAGTGCTCCACGGCACTTTTCTTTTCTCATACCAGATCACCTGAAACATGTTTGAAAAAGGTTTTGTCAGCCGGGAAATACTGAGTGAATCATTCAGTTTACTGAAAACGACACATTTGTTTTAATCTACAGTATTAAGGGGAATTACAATGTTTCTGATATCAAACCAACTACCCACAGTATTTGTCACTCGACCATCCATTGGCTAGCCCATTTGTCCAATGGTGTCTGTGACTGTGGTCAGATCACCCCTTGGCCACCCGTTTGTCCAAGTGTGACGGGAAATAAGTAATGTATACAAAACCCCACATACCGGCTGTAATTTGGTGATTACATAGACTTAATCCCTGTAATTATAACTTTGAAAATAACTTGGAGTTTTGTAAAACAGTTGACTCACAAACTGTGAGAAAAGAGTTTATAAAAGAGGAATGACTCACATTGCAGATTTTATGAGCAGAGTATAAGCTTTACTGATTAGCCTTTTAACCTAATTTAAATAACAATGCACACACAAACGGGATTAGTAACTAATTCAGCAGTTACGTCAATTCACGAGATTAAACTCTCACAACTATTATCAAGTGCGATACTTAACAATTCAATGGATTCACAACGAATGACAGAGCATAGTCCGAATTCGAACAGCACTCAAACATTCAAGTCGAAATCACAATGAATAACAAAGTACAAGCTCAATTTGAGCAGCACTCGGACAATCGTTGGATAGTTATAATCGATCGGACGTTGAATCGTAATAGCGATCGAGTTATTACCCTGATTGCGGCAGCACCTCGTGATCGTGTGTGTTTAATTGTGATATAACAGTGATAATTCGACGTCTACAGAAGCTATTCACGTCGTTCCAAGTCCCCTGTTCAAGTCCCAAGGTCGGCTGTTTATAGCCAAAATTTGGCCTTGCTTACGGACCGTAAGCCTGATCCCTTACGGTCCGTAAGGGATACCTATAGACCCTAGACTTGCCATGCACGGGAGTAGCTTGCATGAATCAATATTTTCAACCAATCAGAAGTTTGCAACGTTTATATTAAGATAATTATCAACTAGGGTTTGCCCCCCTCGAGTTTTAGGGGCCCTGATCCTGATTCCGATTGTTCTGAAAATTTTAGGGCTAGTGCAGAATTACTTGGGTGTCTTAATTAGGTTTTTCTTATTAACTAATTATTGTCCTAATTATTGATTTTAGTGGCAGTTGTTACATCCTCCCCACCTTGAGAAAAATCTCTTCCTCGAGATTTACTGAAATAGATGAGGATACTTTCGCTTCATCTCTGATTCCAGTTCCCAAGTATATTCTGGTCCTCTCTTGGATTCCCATTTGACTTTGACCAACACCAGTCGTTTATGTTTGAGAAACTTAATTTTCCGATCTTCTATTTGTAGGGGTTTCTCTACGAAATTCAGCTTTTCATTTACCTCTATATCTTGAAGAGGTACTACCAGGGATTCGTCTGATAGACATTTCTTGAGATTGGATACATGAAACACATCATGTACTCCAGCTAATTCTTCTGGTAGTTGTAAACGATAAGCTACTGGTCCTATTCGTTGGATTACTGGGAATGGTCCAACATATCTGGGACTCAGTTTTCCTTTCTTACCGAACGTACTACTCCTTTCCAAGGAGAAACTTTCAATAGTACTTTGTCTCCGACTTGGAATTCTAATGGCTTACGGCGATTGTCTGCATAGCTCTTCTGACGATCTCTAGCAGTCTTCAGTCTTTCCTTGATTTGAGATATCTTGTTAGTAGTTTCTTGCACAATCTCTGGACCCGATAATTTACTTTTTCCTATCTCTGCCCAACAAACGGGAGTTCTGCACTTGCGTCCATACAGTGCTTCGAATGGAGCAGCTTCGATGCTTGAATGATAACTATTGTTATAAGAGAATTCAATTAATGGTAAATGGCTATCCCAATTACCACCAAAGTCAATTACACACGCTCGGAGCATGTCTTCCAGGGTTTGTATCGTCCTTTCACTTTGTCCGTCTGTTTGAGGATGATATGCGGTACTTAAATTAAGTCGGGTTCCCATTGCTTCTTGGAAACTTGTCCAGAAACGGGAAGTGAAACGACTATCTCTATCCGATACAATGGAGAGTGGGACTCCATGTAAGGATACTACTTCATCTACATACAACTTGGCTAACCTTTCCATGCTAAAGGTTTCCTTTATTGGTAGAAAATGAGCTGATTTGGCTAATCGATCCACAATTACCCAAATAACATCATTACCTTTTCTGGTTTTGGGTAACTTAGTAACAAAATCCATTGTTATGAGTTCCCATTTCCATACAGGCATTTCTAACTGTTGTAGTAGTCCTGAAGGTTTCTGATGTTCGGCTTTAACTTGTGAATAGGTTAAACACTTAGATACGTATTCGGCTATATCCTTTTTCATTCCTATTCACCAAAAATTATTTCTTAAATCCTGGTACATCTTATTATTTCCTGGATGTACAGTATATCTAGATTTATGAGATTCTTCTAAAATTTTATTTCTTAATTCTCCTTGCTTAGGTACCCAAATTCGTTTCTTGTGGAATCTCCAAATTCCATCTTTTCCTTGTTCTAATTCCTTTAGGTAACCTTTCATTCCTTCGGCATCGTCCTTGATTGCCGTTTCTTGAATTTTCTTTATTTGTTCCATTAAATCTAATTGTAGATTTAACCTAAGAGCACGGACTCGCTTCTGCTTTTCATGATATTTACGACTTAAGGCGTCTGCGACTACGTTTGCCTTTCCTTCGTGATACTGAATATCACAGTCGTAATCACTTAAGATTTCCATCCACCTTCTTTGCCTCATATTTAACTCTTTTTGCCCAAATATATACCTTAAACTCTTATGGTCCGTATAGATAGTAAATTTACTTCCATACAGATAATGTCTCCAAATTTTAAGGGCAAAAATTATGGCTCCCAACTCTAGATCATGAGTTGTATAATTTTCTTCGTGCTTTTTCAATTGCCTAGAGGCATACACAATTACCTTTTTGCGTTGCATCAACACACCTCCATATCCTAATTTTGAAGCATCATAGTATACTTCAAAATCCTCAATTCCTTCGGGTAAAGCTAAAATTGGAGCATTTGTCAATTTGTGCTTTAGAATCCTAAAAGCTTCCTCTTGTCTAGATCCCCATTCAAACTTTACGTCTTTACAGGTTAGCTTAGTTAAAGGTACAGCTATCCTAGAGAAATCTTTAATAAATCGTCTATAATATCCAGCTAATCCTAGAAAACTTCTGACTTCCATAGCCGTTCTGGAGCTTTCCAATTCGTGATTGCTTCTATTTTAGCAGGATCTACGTGAATTCCTTCGTGATTCACCATATGACCTAAAAATTGCACTTCTTGTAGCCAAAATTCACACTTCGAGAATTTGACATAAAGCTTTTCCTTTCTTAACAAAGTTAAGAGTGCATGCAAGTGCTCACAATGTTCCCCATGACTTTTAGAATAAATGAGTATATCGTCAATGAACACGATTACAAATTTATCCAAGTATGGTTTACATATCCTATTCATCATGTCCATAAATGCAGCTGGAGCATTTGTTAATCCAAAGGGCATGACTGTAAACTCATAATGACCATACCTAGTTCTGAAAGCAGTTTTAGGTATGTCCTCCTCTTGTACTTTCAACTGGTGATATCCAGATCTTAAATCTATTTTAGAGAAATACCTAGCTCCTTGTAATTTATCAAAAAGATCATCAATCCTAGGTAATGGGTATCGATTCTTAATTGTAACCTTATTCAATTCCCTATAATCGATACACATTTTCATTGATCCATCTTTCTTTTTCACAAACAACACTGGTGCACCCCAAGGGGATGAACTAGGTTGTATGAATCTTTTGCTTAGTAATTCATCTAACTGCTTTTTCAATTCTAGCATTTCAGTAGGTGCTAATCGATAAGGTGTCTTAGCTATTGGTGCAGTACCTGGAATTAAATGAATTCTAAACTCTACTTCCCTATCAGGTGGTAAACCAGGTAATTCTTCTGGAAAAACATCTGGGTATTCTGAAACTATAGGGATGTTCTGGAGTTCCTTACTTTTAGTGTTAATGATTACAGAAATCATATACACCATTTCTTGTTTCCTTGAATAACTAGCTAATTTCATTACTGAAATGAATTTTAGTGGCTTTCGAGGTCTATCTCCTATAATTAGAATTACTTCTCCTGTGGGAGTACGGATTTCTACAGAATTCTTATCACACAGGATTCGAGCATGGTTGGCTATTAACCAATCCATTCCTAACACTACATCGAATCCGGCTAAATTCATAGGTAACAGGTTTGCAGAAAACTTATGACTTAACAATTCTATCTTTACTTCTTGCAAAACCTTGTCTATGTTGACAGAATTTCCATCTGCCGTTTCAACAGTAAAGATCTGCCTAAGGGTATTTAGAGGTAGGTTAAGAGCTTGACAAAATGCAGTATTAATGAAACTTTGGTTTGCACCAGAATCAAATAATACTTTTGCATAGACGTTATGCACTAAGAACGTACCCGCTATCACGTCTGGAATGAGTTCGGCTTCTTGAGTGGTCAGCTGGAATGCGCGAGCATTTTTCTTAGTAGTTCCTTCAGTCGTTTTAGCTCTACTGTCTGCTGGTTTAGCTAACTTAGGGCATTCAGACTGGAAGTGTCCTGTTTCTCTGCAGTTATAACAAACTCTTGTTTTCTTTCTGCAGTCTTCTTCTCGATGTCCTTTCGCCTTGCAGAAGTTGCAAAATATATTGCACTGTCCATAGTGTTTCTTTTTGCAATTTCTGCAGAAAGGAGGTGCCGAGTATTGCCCGGTTCCTCTTTTATTGCTATTATTACCCACGCGAAATCCTTGGGTAATCTTCTGAGCCAATTCCTTCTTGCGATCTTCTTCTCTGGTGCGGACTAGTTCATCAGTTAAGGTATTAGCTAATTCCACAGCATCGTCAATCGTGCGTGGTCTCACAGCTTTAACGATGTTACGGATTTCTCCGATTAATCCCCAAATATAACGGGAAATAAGTACCGGTTCTGGCGAAGCCAGGGAAGGTACCACTCTCGCATATTCGAAGAATGTCGAAGTATATCCTCGACAGTCTACACCTAGCATACGATGACTCAGGAACTTGTTTGTCATTTGTTCCTTCTCGTATTCGGGACAGAATTTTCTTTCGACAAGACTCTTAAATTCTTCCCAATTCATCGCATAGGCCACCCTTCTTCCTTTTGCTTGTAGCACCGTGTTCCACCATTCTAACGCCCCTTCTTTGAACAAGTTTGATGCATACATCACTTGATCTTCTTCAGCACATTTACTTATTGCAATTATTGCCTCGGTTTTCTCTAACCAACGCAGTATTGCAGTTACTCCCTCATTACCTGCAAATTCTGCGGGTTTACAGGCAAGAAATTCTTTGTAAGTGCAACCAGGCGTTGCAGCTTTCATTCTCTTAGGGAGTGGGGCCTGTTGCGGATCATGATCGTCATGATTGTCGCCTCCATTTATGCTGTTACTGCCGTTATCTTCCGGAATACGTTTACTAGGAATTAATTGTGGTTCGACAGGTTTCTGAACAGCAGCCACGATTTCTGGAATAGCATTGGCTATCCCTTGAGCAATAAAGTATTCAATATCTTGTCTAGTTATATATTGATCTTCCTGATTTTGCTCGGACTGATTTACTTCATTAACTGGTTCACTATTAGCGTTTTCAATCTGCTAATTAGTATTAATAGAAATTATTAGTGTCTAATTATTAATAACAAAATCACAGATACATACACATATAATCACATAGATTAGCATAACATGCAAACATAGTCAAAATTGTCGATGCCTCGACTTCTGTTTTTGTTTCATATATTATACCTGCTTCAATACACACTTTTTTATCTTACAGTGTTTTATTGCCCATTTTACAGAATCAGTTTTACTATTTTAGTTATAATACAAACAAACTTCTCCAAACCCCTCCTATCTTTTGGTTCTCTGGCAGTTTCAGTAACGACGCTCCCTCTCGTCGTACTTCCAAGAAATCTGCTCCCCCATTTCCCTGATCCTATTCCCGGTGCCTATCAGTTCTTCACCAAACTGACGTAGCTCACATAAATTTTCATAGCTCATTGGCGGATTAGGGATAGGTTCTGGATCAAACTGTGGGAGAAAACTATAGGGACTATTAACTATATTTTGGAATTGCCAGTCATTGGTCCACCATTCATCCATTTGGCCTAATGGTCGGGTGTGAACTAGTGGGTCTGAGTGGGTCTGGGATAGCTAGTCCTAGGTTTATTGGGAATTGGGCTGTAGCAGGATAAGAGAAAAGATTATCGTTGATAGGCTCTAGAACATCACAATTATCCAGTAGGCGGTCTATTTCGTCCTGGAATGTGATTTCCTCAGACTGTTTAGAGCTTTCTCTGATCTCTATCCCTTTTTGCTTTAGGTCTATCCCTATTTCTGCTGGCTTGGAACTTTCTCCGGTTTCTATTTCTTTTCCCTTGCTCACACTCACAGGGTTTTCTATTTTAGGGATTCTCCTAGGTTTCCTTCTGCGCACTTTTCACCACCCTACATATCTTCTCTTCTTTTTAGGTTTTGCTTTTTCCAGCGGTGGAGCTTGGAATTCTAGCGGTTCCTCTATGTCAGCAATGTAACCAGTGAAGTTGTGGGAGACTTCAATTGGCACAGGATAGAGGTTGAGGTTCTAAAATGCTTCTGACATCTCATTCATGCTGTACGGCATATATGCAAAATACACAAAAATGTTAAGTTAAAACTTTGGAACAAAGCTTAACAAATAAACATTTTTATTGCACACCAGTTTGTACAACATACAGTAAACAGAATACACTCAGATCTATTTATTTATTTACTGGGAAGTAAATATTTCTAGGTTTAAAGCTTAAAGATTTGCATGTTCTGCTACAGTAGCGAGCAGATACAGATTTGCCCATTTTTCATCTAAGTTATTTTCCCCTGGTGGATTATTATTAATTTCCTGAATTTCTGGGTTAAATCTCACTCTCTTGGTTCGAGGTTTCTTTTTCTCTTGACCTTTTCTAAGGATTGAATTCCTTTTCTCCGGTGTAAGTGGGTTTTCATAATTTGCCTTACGGACAAAGATTCCCTCTTCTAAACTGGTGGGAGATTTGGAGGAAGAGGTTCCCTGTTCTTTAGGTGTACTATCTAATTTGCGATAGATAGCAGAAATCTTTTGTTTACCCATACTGTAATTTTAATAATTAATCAGTTAATAAGCATATATTCACAAAATAACAAATAAAACTTTCCTAATTAACATAGTGAGCTTAATCAGTAAGCTTAAAACAGTGGCTCTGATACCACCTTTTCCTGTCACGGCCCCCGACCCGGTTTGACCCGTTTCTGGAGCCGCAGGACAGGAATCCCGTGGTATTTAATTTAGGCGACAGCGGAAGTCTTTTTAAAACAGGATCTCTTTAATAACTTAAACTGCTCATTTCATAATTTAGGAATAAATTCCCAAAATTTACAATACTGTGATTCCTCAGGGAAATCTTCATTTTCAAAACATGTTCATTTATTTATTTACATTGAGCCACTTTTCTAAGCTGGGAGTGCTCCACGGCACTTTTCTTTGCTCATACCAGATCACCTGAAACATGTTTGAAAAAGGTTTTGTCAGCGGGGAAATACTGAGTGAATCATTCAGTTTACTGAAAACGACACATTTGTTATAATCTACAGTATTAAGGGGAATTACAATGTTTCTGATATCAAACCAACTACCCACAGTATTTGTCACTCGACCATCCATTGGCTAGCCCATTTGTCCAATGGTGTCTGTGACTGTGGTCAGATCACCCCTTGGCCACCCGTTTGTCCAAGTGTGACGGGAAATAAGTAATGTATACAAAACCCCACATACCGGCTGTAATTTGGTGATTACATAGACTTAATCCCTGTAATTATAACTTTGAAAATAACTTGGAGTTTTGTAAAACAGTTGACTCACAAACTGTGAGAAAAGAGTTTATAAAAGAGGAATGACTCACATTGCAGATTTTATGAGCAGAGTATAAGCTTTACTGATTAGCCTTTTAACCTAATTTAAATAACAATGCACACACAAACGGGATTAGTAACTAATTCAGCAGTTACGTCAATTCACGAGATTAAACTCTCACAAATATTATCAAGTGCGATACTTAACAATTCAATGGATTCACAACGAATGACAGAGCATAGTCCGAATTCGAACAGCACTCAAACATTCAAGTCGAAATCACAATGAATAACAAAGTACAAGCTCAATTTGAGCAGCACTCGGACAATCGTTGGATAGTTATAATCGATCGGACGTTAAATCGTAATAGCGATCGAGTTATTACCCTGATTGCAGCAGCACCTCGTGATCGTGTGTGTTTAATTGTGATATAACAGTGATAATTCGACGTCTACAGAAGCTATTCACGTCGTTCCAAGTCCCCTGTTCAAGTCCCAAGGTCGGCTATTTATAGCCAAAATTTGGTCGTGCTTACAGACCGTAAGCCTGATCCCTTACGGTCCGTAAGGGATACCTATAGACCCTAGACTTGCCATGCACGGGAGTAGCTTGCATGAATCAATATTTTCAACCAATCAGAAGTTTGCAACGTTTATATTAAGATAATTATCAACTAGGGTTTGCCCCCCTCGAGTTTTAGGGGCCCTGATCCTGATTCCGATTGTTCTGAAAATTTTAGGGCTAGTGCAGAATTACTTGGGTGTCTTAATTAGGGTTTTCTTATTAACTAATTATTGTCCTAATTATTGATTTTAGTGGCAGTTGTTACACATAATACCCCACTCTATAGCTTGTGAGTTTCAAACTACTAACAATGAGGCTGAATATGAAGCCTTGATAGCTGGTTTGCAAATTGCTAAGCATATGAGGATCAGGTATCTTGAGGTACATGTAGATTCATTATTAATCACTAGTCACTTTAATGGATCCTATGCTGTTAAAGGTGAAAAGCTAACCAAATATTTGGAGATAGTCAAAGAATTGGCACTCTCTTTTGTTTCCTTTAGTTTGACACAGGTACCAAGGGAAGAAAATACAGAAGCTGATGCATTGGCTAATTTAGGATCATCCTTGAAGATCCCGGAAGATATAAGTATCCCCATTATCCATATCCTAGCTCCTGCTATCAAGGATCATGTGGCTATGGAAATAGGAGAGGATTCTGCAATTATCCCTAGTGAGGATACTCAATCTCATTCAGGATCATGGATCCTCCCAATCATGAAATACTTGCAACATGGAGAGATTCCAATAGGAGAAAACCCTAGGGCTTTCAAAATTAAGTTATCTCAATTCACAATTTTAAATAATATGTTGTATAAGCGATCTCTTACAGGACCATATTTAAGATGCATTGAGGATCCTGAAATCCAAGAAGTTTTAAAAGACTTCCATGAAGGAGATTGTGGAAACCATACTGGGGGCAGGGCATTATTCTCAAGGATCCTGAGAACAGGATACTACTGGCCAACTATGAAGAAAGATGTTGTGGAGTATGCTAAGAAGTGTGATCCTTGTCAGAGACACAGCAATATCCTTCATCAACCAGCTGAATTTTTGCATCCTATATCCTCCTCTTGGCCATTTATGAGATGGGGGATGGATATAGTTGGTAAGCTCCCTAAGGCACCTGGTGGAAAAGTGTTCATGCTTGCTATGACTGATTACTTCTCCAAGTGGATAGAGGCTGAAGCTTTTGCCCAAGTCAGAGAAAAGGAAGTTATATCCTTCATTAAAAGAAATATTATTACTAGATTTGGTATCCCTTCTGAGATTATATGTGATAATGGTTCCCAATTCATTGGGGGCAGAACTACTAACTTTTGTGACAGTTGGGGGATTAAGATGATAACATCAACACCAGTCCACCCACAAGCTAATGGTCAGACAGAATCATCCAATAAGATCATCATCAACAATTTGAAGAAGAAGCTTGGATCCAAGAAAGGGAAATGGGTAGAAGAGTTACCTTATGTGCTTTGGGCTGATAGGACAACCCCCAAGAATGCTACAGGCCAGACTCCATTCTCTTTGGTATTTGGGGCAGAATCAGTGATCCCTACAGAAATGGTGGTCCCAACTGCTAGAACAACTATTCGTGATCCTGAGGAAAATGATGAAAATTTGGTACAAGACCTGGATACTATAGAAGAAATAAGGGATCTGGCTAGGATAAGGATGGCCAGTTATCAACAAAGAATGGCCGGTGCTTACAACAAAAATGTTAGGATCAGAAAATTCCAAGTTGGTGATATGGAACTAAGGAAAGCATTTCAAAATACCACCAATCCTGCTGATGGAAAGTTGGCACCAAAATGGGAAGGACCCTACTTGATTGAAGCTAAGGCAGGAAAGGGGGCATATCGATTGCTAACAATGGAAGGTGATTTGCTACCAAGAGCCTGGAATGCCGTCCACTTGAAGAAATATTTCATGTGAATAGGATCCTCATAGAACAGATGATCCTTACATCATGAGTATCCTTGAAGGATCCTTAAAGCACAGATGATCCTTACTTTGGTAAACATCCTAATCTCAAACTATTTCATTTCCTTACTTTCTCACCTAAGGATAAGGATCCTGCATCCTTTATCCACTTCTTACGTGATTATGAGTTTTGAAAGTTCAGGTATCCTTAGCAAAAGGATGGTTATCCACAAAAGCAACCTGTCACTTGGGTTTGACCCCAGTTATTTGGGCTTGACCCCATTTCCGCCTGTAGCGCATGATGATCCTGGTATAGTTCATGGCAGTGGGACCAGTACTCGCTTTAGGGGCTGGTAATTCCATTGTACTGGCTATACCTAGGATCCTACGTATAATGGTAGACGTACCATACATCCGTTCCTAAGGTTTCTAACATTTTCACGTTAGCTAAGGTTTTGGCATTTTTATGCCACTAAGTTTGGATAGTCGCCAGTTAGGGCCATACTCCTGATTACAAACGATCCTTGGGCTTGTCCCCAGTTATCCTTGGGCTTGTCCCCAGTTATCCTTGGGCTAGTCCCCAGTTATCCTTTGGGCTTGTCCCCAGTTGCTAACTTTTACATTGGCTTAGTCTCAAGTCATGTTCTATTTCAGGTCTTTGAAGCTAAACAACCAAGGATCCTTGATCCTTACTTCTTACTAAGGTTTGTCTCATAGTTATCCTGGTTATGGTATTAAGGACTAGGATCCTAACTTGGACCCTCAGGTATGATCCTTAACTATTTTGATTTTATTCATTATTAATTTGAATAACCCTTATTCTTTGACAACTAAACTGACGATCCTTAAAATATACTACTTCCAGAATTTTTCAACTATAGGATATTTGGTCCTAGATCATATCCTAAATATCTTTATCTAATTTGCTCAACTTTTCTTATTCAAACAAGTGTATATCAGTACAATTGAGAATTAAAGGATAACGACACAAGAGCTAAGCCAAAAAAGATTAAAGTTATTTTATTAACATAAGATTAACCATCAAAAGTTGTCAAAATTGCCAACCCACGTTTCTACCAGCAAAACGTGGCCCGTCCACATGGGTTGGCAACGGGTGTCCATTGTTTGTGCGGTCATAGCATGCAGGTAATAAAAGGCGGCAGGATCACAATGGCTTCATCCCCCAAACAGAGGATCCCTCCACTATTTGTAATCCTACCTATTGTCTAAAGGATCCTGGATCCTTAACCCTAAAGCTATTGTTCAAGTACAAGCCAACCATTGTTCAACAAAAACAACCATCAAAACTAAAAAATTGGGCTCTGGCTATGTCTAGAAATGTCCATCATTGCCCAATCATGCAGCTTACACCTTCGCTGCATCACCACCTCCAGCTCCACTGGCTTCCCCACCATGATCCTTGCCACTACTTCCAGCCTCAATCGTCGGGATCCCCTCAGCTTCCTCCTCATCGTCCAGCTTAGCCAACCTTGCCCTCCAACCTTCCACATCCCAGGTGCTCCTATCAAAGTTGGGATCCTGAGCTTCCAAGGCCATCTGCAGTTTGGTCTTATACATCGCAATGGCAGCAGAGACTTTGGCATCCTGGGTGATCTCATGCTTTTCGTAGTCAGCATTAATCAACACCTTAGCTGTCTCATTTTTGGCATTCTGGAGGTCTTTTTGGAGGTCAGCAATCTTGAGATCCTTGAGCAGTGCAACTTGTTGGAGGTCAGCAATCTTCCTATCCTGCTCCTCAACGTTCCCCACATAGTCTTCAATCTCAGCAAATTTCTGTAAAGAGGATAAAGAACAGTTCAAGACCAGGTGATCCTCAAACAAGCAGGATATATAGACAGGGATAGTGATCCTTACATCGTTGAAGTACTCGAGGAATTGGTGGCGGATCAGAGACAGGCCTTGCAGATCCTCAGCCTCAGAGGCTTTTCTTTTCTTGCCTCCCCTTCCTTTGGAGGGTGCCTTGGGGATTGAAGCAGTTGGGCTAGCAGGAAGCTTTTTCTTGGAGGATCGGACGTTATCCAGATCGGTCACACTGAACTTAGAAGCAGATTTAGAAACTTTTCCAGCACCTGCACAATCAAAGCAAGATAAGTATCCTTATCCTATTTCTATTTAACTAATTATTTAAATTTTTAAACAGGATACTTACTTGACATGGTGACTGAGCCTGAGGATACCTCTTGTGAATCCTGGGTGATTGTCTTGAATGATCTTGTTTCAGGACCAAGTCTTCTGAAAGCAGCGAGTCGTTCCTCAGTGACAGGAGATGCTATGAGATGTGAAACGGTAACAGCTGCATAACAAAAAACAAAGGGTGTCAGTGATCCTTATACAAAAAGAAGACTGTCTGGTGATCCTTCTCTGGATCCTCTATCCTACCATGGGTGGCCCATTTCCTTGGTAGATCTTTTCCGTTGGGGATAGAATCTCTTTTGACGAAGAAGAAACGCCGTTTCCAGTTAGTGTCGTTCTTGGTGGCTTTAAAAATTGGGTGTTCTTCACCAGGCTTACGTTTGAACAAGTATCGGTGGGATCCAAAGGTAGTGAGATCATACATCTCGGCCAATTCTGACATTCCTAGGTCAATCCCCTCCTGCTCAATGATCCTCTAAAGGGTATGCAAAACCCTCCAGATCATTGGCATGGCTTGGATATAAGAAATGCTAGTAAGAGAGAAGAAGGATTGGGTAAAGGCCGGAAAAGGATAGGTATAGCCTATGGTGAACGGTGTAACAAGAAAGGCAACCCAATTTTCAGAAATATGATCACTCAAAGCAGTGGGATCATAAGGTTTAAAGAAGGTGTTCGCCGGAAAGCAGTGCCGGATTCTATCGATCTGTGGATCAGTGAAACAACAGCGTTCCTTTGCGGAATCTTTGATGATTCCCTGACTTTTCAGTGGGCTGTTTTTCTGGTGATCCTTAGCGGGAGAGTTCCGGAGCATCATTTGTACGAAGTGATGGTAGAAGAAATAAAACAGAGTAAGAGAAGGAAGAAGATGAAGAGAGAATACCTGATTGATCTTCGAATGAGATTATAAAGGGAGTTTCTCTAAGATTTAAATGCAAACTGATCCTATCTCTAACTCCTATTTATAATCATGATCTTGCAGGGTAGTCACTTCTGTGACGTCAGGATTGCAACGGATAGTTCAATATTAAACGGCTATATATCCGTTAGTTAGTTGCGGATAAGATCAACAAAATATAAATCGCTTATTTTACATAATTACTCCTTATATTTTGGGGGCAATTGTTAGGGGAGGATTTTCTAATGACCCGTGATCCTCATGTGTTATCCTGTTTAGTGATCCTTACTTCTGTGACAGATGGTGATCCTCAGAAGTGTTTCAGGATCAGGATCATGGATCATCCTAAGGATCCTTATACTAACGATTGTTCACTTTGAATTCGATGTTGTTTTGCAGGAGTAACAGCTTGGACTTAGTCTTGGTAACGTCCCTGAAGAATATTCCACGGTTATTCTGCACGTGCTTGACTGGAAATGGACGTTGTGGAGAACGTGGGGAGAAGGCACAAATTGCGAGATGTTAGTTAGCTTAGTTAACTTCTATTTTTAAAGGGGTAGCGAGCTAGTTTTTAGAACACTTGGCTAATTTCGGCTACACACACTCGTACAACTGCACTCAATAGCTTACAGCAAAACACTTAGCAATTTTCACACATTTCTACACGATACACTATAGTGATCCTTGTACCTAGCTCGCTATCATCCAAAGTTGTAAAGAATTATTGTTTAATTTGAGTTGGTGATTGGTAGTTTCCATCACCCGAGGTTTTTTATGCCGGAGATCATTCATTGATCAAGGGCGTTTTCCTCGTACAAATCATTGTGTCACTTGTGCAATACATTTCTGAGTGATCCTCATTGTTGTTTACCAATTCAAGCATCATACCCCTTAACAGAGAGTTTGGTTGCATTATCCTTGTCTGATTTTTAACCAAAACAGTTAAAACGTAGAAACTTAAATGCTATGATATTACTATGCATTAGAGATGGAATTAGAGGTTTATCAGATATAAATAGTTTTAACATCTTGTGAAAACTTTAAAAGAAAAGAATGAGAACTGGTGTATGTAGTTCATCATATCGATTGTAATGTGAGTAAGAATTTTCATGTAGTTATTGAAATGATTTGATATTGTTTTTATTTATGTGGTGAAATTGTAATTGTTTGTAGGTCACAGTCTAGAAGAATGCTACTAAAAGGTGGAGACATAGGTACACCTATATACGTTTACACATGTTGATACAAAAATCGTGCAGTTAAAACCTAACAGAAATTGTTGTATGGGAAGAGAGCAAAAAAACGTAAACAAGCGTCGACTAATTCAACCATCTTTCCAAGCAATCATCGTTGTGACTTCGCTGAAAGTGTCCAAATATTACAAGGCATACCAATCAGCAACTCATCTATATTTAAATCATGCAATTAAGGGAGGTTAAGGATGCAAGAGTGTTTGCGGCTGCTAGCGCTAGGTGGTTACAGGGGTTTGAGGAGTGATGACCAGATTTGTGTGAAAAAATAATTGGTTAAAATAGAGTGTCATACCTATAATGCTAAAACAGTACGTTGTCTGTTTTTTTGTTGGGCGTTTGTATAGTGTTGGGTTTTTTTTGTGTGGAATGAAGATTTTGTTTACTAATTCAATAAAAAAACATAAAAGACTATCATCACACCTTTAATGCAATTTAAAGTTTATTTTTATATTTTATTTAGCCTATTAATTTTTTACTGTTTTTTAAGTTTCACATAAATAGCTATCACCGTTTATCGAGCACGGGGTCTCACTGGAAGTAGTCTCTTTATTCCTACGGGTAGAGGTAAGGCAGTCTACCTCTTACCCTCCTTAGACCTTACCTTAGCTTTGCTATTAGTGGAATTTACTAAATATGAAAATGACGATAAATAGCTATCACCGTTAATTAGAATGTCAATTGTTATTTTAAGAGTTCAAATTTGTTTCCTTATAAATGGTAATTCTTATTAAGTTATAACCGAATTCTAAAATAATATAATATGGTTTTTTTGGTATGATAAACGTTTAATTTATTATAAATAAATATATTTATTATGATCGAACTTCAAAATGTGGATGTATATTTTATGCATTAAAATTACCAAACAATTTAATGCTTTTAACTCTTTTTAATCATGGTTGTATCTTGAATTGCATTTTTTAGGTAAATTGATGTGTATATATTTATTAATCTTTTAATGTAGATTGTTATTCCATTTTTTATAGTTTTTTGTTTAAGTAAATCAATATGAATTTTTGCGTTTTGTAGACGTGGATTGTTGTTTTCCTTTTTAATAAATTTGTTTACAAAACTTTATTAAATATTCAAATTAATAATTCATTGTTATGCATGAGTTATAATATTGTGACTTTCCACATGCTTAATTCCCACCCCTTTAATGTATTTGTATTAATGTCAAGCCCTATAAATACTAGCTATTGTATTTATATGATATATCAATAAGATTTTACATTCCCTCATTCTTTTATTCTTCTCCTTATATTGCTATTAGGTTTAGTTGTTTTACAACACGTTATCAACACGAGTTGTTTATGGAGTTGAATCGCATTATGTAAGTTTCTAGAGCAACCATTGTTACAAGCCATCGCTGGACGCTTCACCATGCCACTGTTTGCTTTCAATCTAACCATTATGCAAAAGGTACTGATATTGAATCGCAAAACAGGTATCCTTCGATCCTATATGTGTTTAAAGTGGTAATGCATAGATTTAAATAATATGTTTTTCCAACAACCATATCCTTATTCTGCAAAATATAGATTTGATTTGTATTCGAAAACAAATAATTTTGATGCGGTGAGAACTATCGGTAACTGGAACAAGTTGTCTAAAAGTCGGTTACATAACTTTCTAATTCTTTATATTGCTATGTTTATTTATTTATTCAGATATTTATTTAACCATCAACAAGCTTTAAATATATTTCATGCTTATCATATTTTAGTGACCATTCATTATCTAGGTTAATTGTCATCCATTAAATATAATAAATTGTCATTCATCAAATTTATCATCATCAATTAATTTTATGGTAGTTGTCATACATCAAATTTCATGCAGTTGATTTTCATGTTATGTGATTTATTGCTATCTTACTTTGATTACTGAATGCAATTGACGAATGAATATAGTTTATAAAATAAACTAATTTTGGAATGCTGATTTTAAGAAGCTAAAACTTGATACCTTGTTTCAATATTTGGTTCTTGTATTTAATTCAAGCTATGGGATTCGACTACACAAATTTAGTTAAAAAAATATATTCTTTTGAATTGTTTATAGATAAGTCGTAGAGATGTATAAATGGCTTAAAATAGATATACAAAATAGGTTCCCGTATATATTCCTTTCTTTAAATCTTGAGTAACACATAAACGTTTTGATAAATCGATCGAAGCAATGTGAGCCTATGAAATTAATTTGAGTGAATTTATTGATTTTATTTAAATTTAGTTGATTGGTGGTCTTCCATTTAGCCGTATTTAATTGACCACTTGACTTTCATATTCATAATTTTAGCATTCTAAAGTATTTAATATTATATATTATGAATTAATGATATGTTAATATCACATTTATGTTTTATCTACTTTTAATATATATATTTTAATATGCTTAAATATGCAGTTACATAAATGATGAATACATTTATAAATTTTAATATATGATTAATTAGATCATAATTGGATTTAAGTTTAAACACTTTGTGGTTTCTTATGACTGTACCTACTTTAGAAATATATAATAGATCTTGCATGTATCATTATTGTATTAAGTTTTAACCACCTTTATTATTATCACAATATTATCACCATGACCTTATTAAATTAGACATTATATAACTTGTTTTAAGTGCGGTATGTTTTTACTCATCTCAACTTGTTGCTTTAGTAGTCATGCTAGCGTACAGAGGGCATGCCAAAATACCTTTACACAGTTAAGATGTTAAAGAGATCTAGTGCGTAGTACACATTCGACATTCATTTCTACGATTTTAAACATTGATTGATTTCGGTATTACACACACTATACAAGCCTTTAATGCAATACATTATTACAATAACATATTGCTACAGTATTAAAAAAAATCTTTGATATTTATGCATGAGTTGTATCAGGATTTATAAAAAAAATGTATCAATAATATTCAAGTAATGGTTTACTATTGTTCATTTCCTTTATTTTTACAAGAGGAACCCATGCGTTGTTTTATAGTGATAACGGTGTCTCATGCAACTAATAGGGGATTGGTCATAATACTTAACAATAGTATTGGATATTAACTATAGTGTATTGATTATATATTTTATTATAAGTGATAAAAATTGTATTTCATAAGGTTATATTATAACTTGTTTTACTTGGTTACATGTCATAAAGTCACACATTGTATAATCTAGCTTTATGTATACATTGTGTTCATATGATGAGCATTAAAGTGATCAAAGTTGTGGTATATGATCACACGTTATAAACATGATTGAATTGTGATCCATGTTGGTTTATAATATAACATCCGAAGTATCAAACTCCCTAAAGCTTATTATAAATATATTGAAGCGTGTTTGGAGTGATAAATATTAATGATTCGGTCATATAATTGATGTTATATGATGAAAAGATTATTTATACACGTGGAATAAAATAATTTCCATTGCCAAACCTCAAATATGATTTTGAAGTAGCAAGATTGTTAAAGTTTATGTAAGGTTGATTGTGATGATAGAATGATTGGCATAAAGGTCGTAAGATATAAGATTGATAAATCTTATATGACTCAACTACTTCTCAATTGATTGTAAGCAAAGAGAACATTATTTACAAGAAAAAATCGATTAAATTCTTTTCGTTTGTCACACTTAAGACATATGTTCCTAAAGTAGCAATATCATTATAAGAGTTATGAAAAAATGAAATGAGTTTATACTCACATGACAAAGTAAATAATGAAAAGCTATGGAGCTTGTTTTGGTTCTACTCCATTCTCCAAAGTGAATGTGATTATATATTAATCATTGTAAGTGTAATGATGGACCTAATTGAGTCATTTGTAATGATGAGATTGACTATAAGAATTGTAATGATGGCCATTTTAATAATGAGATGGACCACCAAAAGTGGTAAACTAAGGAGTGATTGCATAACGTGATGGTTTTAACTTTGAAGTTATAATATATTCTCTCGCATCATACGTTTTGTATTACATACAAGCAAGTAATACACATACGATCATAAACCAGAAGTTTATGGATCATAATTATTTAATTAGTTGGCATGACCGGTTAGACCACACCGAGTCAATGATGATGTGAAACATAATGAAGAACTAGAAGATTCTTCAAGATAATAATTAGCATGTAATGTTTGCTCTCAAGGGAAACTATATATTTACAAAATAAACGAGGGTGTGTATACCTAAATATTCTGGAAGCGATTAAAGGATATGCATATCCCAACACGATACCATTTAGTTTTTTTTTTTTTTTAAATCGATGCATCGTCTAAATGGTTTTCAAATCCACAACCTGAAGCTTGTGTGATTGTGACTTAGCTAATGTGATAGCAAGCATATTAATCCAGATTAGTATATTTATTTGTTAATAGTGAATTTGATTCCCAAATTGTTAATGATCATTGGAATAAATATTATTGTGATCACTGAACGTCTACTATTGGTTACAAAGCCAATAATCATGAGATGAGCAAAAGTTCATTTAGGTACATGTAATTTTATATATAGTACCATCAATTCACATCAAGCCAATAAGTTATAGTTCTCCCCATACAGTTGGTTTTTTTGGTCAGGAACCAAAGATGTCATCAAAGATTTTGGTTGTGCGACATATATTGAAACTCATCCACCACACCGCACAAAAATGGGACTTCTAAAAAGTTTGAGAATATGTTGGCTAAAAATAATCGTTTATGATTGAATACTTAAAGCCATTAGTGAGAAATTTGTTTATGGCTCATTGGTTTTTCACTTTAGTGAATGAATGTTCCCAACATTAGGGGGAGATAACAAGCAGTTGGAAAGTGAAAAGTGAAATAAATTATCATGTCATCTTGATCCTCAAACTATAAACTATGAACTAGAAGTTTAAAGTATAATTCATTTACCAACGTTAAAGAACAAATTACCAGACAAGTTCACTGACCTAATAGAGTGACTAAGTAAGTCACATAATCAACTGCTTATGCTCCAGTTATATTTCTGTCCCAAGAGGATAACCACATATTTTTGTAATGAGTCTATTGCACGCCTAAAGCGTAGTAGACTAGTTGATTCCAATAATAAAATTCCTCTAAAATTGGAGCAATTAAGATGGTCAAGTCGGGGTTATAGTAATAAGATCTCCTGAAGAGACAATAGACATGATGGTTCAAGAAGAACCTCAGGTGCCTGAAAATAAAGAGATCTCGATAAGTTGTATCATGTCTAACATATGTATGGAATCGAAATAAAAATCGACGTCGTTATACTTTTGTATATAATGTGGCGCTTAAAATGATTAAATGATAAGGATCAAGATTTAAGATCTGCCTATGAATGAATATTAAGAAATGATTGGCCAAAATAGAAAGACGCAAATAAGGCAGAGTTTAGTTCTCTAATGAAATGGAAAGTTTCTGGACTAACAGTCCATACAACTGAAGTTGTAAAATATGCTGGATACAAAAGTGTCTTTTTATGCGAATCATGTGAAAATCAAATTAAGTGATATAACTCAAAATTGGTGGCACAAGAATTTTCACAAAGACCTATGATTGATTATGAGAAAACGTATTCTCCAGTGGTGGATGCATTGACTTTCCAATATCTTATTAGTCTGGTAACATATAAAAGAGAATTGACATGCGTCTTAGGAAAGTTATGTATCACTTGATACTAAGTCATATAAAATAGGTTCTCGAGAATATTATGATTATTATATAAATTCAGATATGAATACATATACATGTTGTATATGTTATTGAATTGAATATAACTGGAACTCCCCATGAGTATCCTAAAGCATTTGAGTGCTTAAGAGCTTAATTGAAACACCTTATGGATGTAATTATAGTGCACCAATACTCCAATAAACATACATAGAAAATGTGTACCTGGTTATTATGGAATCTCAATGTACACAGTGTACAAACATGGTACAATATGGATTTTGGAGATAAAAGAAAGTGTTCTTGATATTTTTGCATATGATACAAATATCTATGTGTTAAAAGGGCAAGTTTATATAGCAAAACTTCTAAGAGTGAAAGCACATGCATATTTGGATAAGATGGAAAGAATTCCCTCATGGATTGATAATCCTAGAAGAATTAATGATGTCAAAACCACAAGAACGTATTATATGAAGTTGACAAAATACGTATGGACTAAAATAGTTGGGTCGAGTGTTGTACAACTTGAGATATTCGCATAAAGAGGGATATAAGTTTGATTAAATTAGCCATATTCTATGAACATTCTACTTTTAAAAGTTCACTATAATCGCAATTTACAGTAATGATGTCTAGGCATCATTGAGAGAAATTGTCGAGCTTTTAGAGGGAGGATTTTTGAATGACCTTGGCACGGTCTAATTATTACTCGAACTGCAGTTCGAGTATATATGTAATTATATTTTACTAATCCCTCAAGTACATCTAGAAGATGATGTTTGGATATTTTAGTATGGACATAGTTGAACCTTAAAGTATGTTAAAGGTTGTTAAGTCATTTGTATAAGAAATGCATATTATCATCTCCTACCAAAGTAGAGATTCTCATTCTAGAAGTACCATCGTTAAATGCATAAGCGCATTAATAAGTTTTGTTAGCTATGTATGGTTATAATATCTTTCACTTGACCATATTGTCATGATATAACCTTTGTCAAGCAAAGAGACATAGGAATGAGTTCAAAGAAATATTTCAGGTATAAACGATATTTGATTATATTTTACTAACCCATCAAAACAAGTTTGTTTAGCCTTGTAGATGCAGGATTGTAACAAAACACAACATTGCTCAACATAAAGGATCGCACATTAAGGAATCAAGCGACAAATCATTGGCTACAAAAGCTTTGTTCGACTTTCAAGGAAGATGGACACACGTAACTTAAAGGCTACATGTTAAAATGAGGGGGAGACTTATTCAAGTTGCACTCCTTTTCCTTTAACTAAGTTTTGTCCTATTGGGTTTTCTTAGTAAAGTTTTTAATGAGGCAACACACTTGATACAAAAGTATCAGGGGGAGAAAATACGCGCTGCACTCTTTTTCCCTTGGCTATGGTTTTATTCCAATGGGTTTTCCTAGCAAGGTTTTTAACGAGGCAACATATATCACCAAGCGTATTAAAAGAATAATATGTTATTTGACATAATCACGTGGATAGTCAAGGGGGAGTGTTATGAATGAGTTATAATATTGTGACTTTCCACATGCTTAACTCCCACCCCTTTAATGTATTTGTATTAATGTCAAGCCCTATAAATACTAGCTATTGTATTTGTATGATATATCAATAAGATTTTACATTCCCTCATTCTTTTAGTCTTCTCCTTATATTGCTATTAAGTTTAGTTGTTTTACAACATTCATACATTTATTTCATTCAAACCAATATCTTGATTATTTCCTTTGTTAAAAATTTGGTTTTCATAGTATAAAAACAAAATATGTAACTCATACAAAAAATTGGTTTTCAAAGTATAGTGGTGGAAGACTTGCATTTCTTTTGGGAGATGCAAGTTCAACTCCCACTTGGTGCTGAGTGAGATATTGGTGGGCAATTATAGGGGACCCAAGAAAACCTGGGTTGGATCCTTGAGCCAAACAGGTTTTACCGTTAATTTCATCGTCGTGCCTATGGGCGGGTGGGTTACCGGGTTTTCTCCGGAATTGGTGGTGGACCCGGGTTACTCTCGAAGTACTCTGTTTGGTCTAGTGGGTGCCCCGAGAGTGCTCGTGATTGATTCTGTTGGCCGTTCAAAAAGAAGTATAATTCACATTGTGCCAGTAATTCAATTACGAAACATTGATCAACAAAATAGTTTGTGTAATGGCACAAGACTACAAGTCAAATTACTTAAGCGTGTTATAAAAGCCGAGATAATATATAGAGGTAATATCAATTTCAAACCTGGTTTTAGAAATTGATGCCCTATTAGTGAGGTGAGCGAAGCTCTTGTGAAAACGCATTAAGTAGGTGGTGATGCATCATGTGAGATGTAACTTCTAGAATCAAGGACCGAGATGGATGGAGATGATGAAAAAGGATGGTAGACTGTTGATTTTTTTAGAACAAAACTTTTAAAACTACTTTGTTCATGTAATCTTTATTTTAAAAGTTATTCCGTTAGTAATTCTTTTTTAAAGTGTTGTTTTGTAAGTTGGTACCTTATGGATGAATTATTATGCTTTCATAATATTTAGAGTTAGGCTTAATTAGAACTTTGTTTGTATTTATTTTGATATATTATTAGTTATGGTGTTCAGAAATTAATATATTAAAACATATCTTGATATATTATTACTTATAATTATAATAATGTGATATTAAACTTTCAATAATTAATATTTCTTTAATTAATTAATATACTTATTCCCCAACACGTCGTACATTAGTAAAATTTCACATTTATTTATTCAAAAATTTAAATATCAGAATCCATAAGTATTCACACATTTTTTAATCTTTAGTTAATATACCTTACTCTTCATACAATTTCCATTTGTTACTATATATATACAATTAAGTTTTAAAAAATTTAAATTTTCCAACCCATGAGTATTCACGGGTGATAACCTAGTTATAAATTATAAAGTTAAATTATTGAGAATGGAAGAGAACTTTTTGAGTTCAAGATAAAGTCGTTCCTATTCACGTATGATGATGCATGGTGTAAGCTCCTTTTATTTTCATTTTTAGGATTCTAGGTTAGAATCTCGTGTATTATACGGGTTGAATAAATGTAGTTTTATATATTAAATAATAAAAAGTTATATTTTTATGAACCCCGTATATTGTAGGGGTTAAATAAATGTAATTTTATATATCAAATAATAAAAAAGTTATATCTTTAAAAACCATGTCTATTACACAGATTAAATAAATGTAATTTTTTATACCAAATGCTAAAAACGTCGTATCTTTAAAAAAACCGTGTATGATCGAGTTGAATAAATCTACCAAATAATAAAAAAATTACATCCTTAAAACCCAGTATGTTACACGTGTTGAATAGATCTGAAAAAGAGTTATATTTTTAAAAACCATGTGTATTACACATATTAAATAAATGTAATTTTATATATTAAATACTAAAAACGTCGTATCTTTAAAAAACCCGTGTATAGTCGGGTTGAAAAATCTAACAAATAATAAAAGAATTATATCCTTAAAAACCCTGTGTATTACACGTGTTGAATAAATATAGTTTTACATAGCAAATGATAAAAAGTTATATCTTTAAAAACTTCGTGTATTACATGGGTTATATAAATGTAACTTTGTATAGTAAATAATAAAAAAAGTTATATTTTTCAAAACCCCGCATTTTACACGAGTTGAATAAATATAATTTTGTATATCAAATAATAAAAAAAGTTATATTTTTAATAAATTAGGATAACATTTAATATTGTTTATTATTTATATATATATTTAATATAAGTTAAGTAGGAGAGAGAAATATTTGTTTTAAAAATATATTAAAGAGTAAATTACTTTTTGAGTCCCTGTGTTTTAGTGGTTTTAACCACTTGAGTCCAAAATCAAAAAGTTTAACACCCTGAATCCCTAGCCATTTATTTTAGGAAAAATTACAAGTTTTGTCCTTTATCTTTATACCACTTTTCAGGCGGTGTCCTTTTTAACGAATGTTGACATGCGGTGTCCTTTACTAGGTATTTTGTTGCAAGTTTAGTCCTTTACACCCAACCCAGTTAAAAAACACTGTTAATTGTTGGGTGTAAAGGACTAAACTTGTAACAAAATACATAGGTAAAGGACTAAACTTGCAACAAAATACCTAGTAAAGGACACCGCCTGTCAACAATTAACAGGGTTTTTTAACTGGGTTGGGTGTAAAGGACTAAACTTGCAACAAAATACCTAGTAAAGGACACCGCCTGTAAACATTCGTTAAAAAGGACATCGCCTGAAAAGTGTTATAAAGATAAAGGACAAAACTTGTAATTTTTCCTTTATTTTATAACGTTTTGAGTCCAATTTTGTTCATTTTATAACGATTTGAGTCCAAAAAATTGGACTCAAAAGGTTAAAATTTGGACTCAAAAGGACTTAAATGGTTAATGAAAATGCTTATAGAAACTCAGGTCGTTAAACTTTTTGCTTTTGGACTCAACTAGTTAAAACCACTAAAACACAGAGACTCAAGAAGTAATTTACCCATAATAAGATTTAATATTAATTTATTTTTTATTTAGTTAATATAAGATAAATATAGATTTGATGATACCTTCAATGAATGACACGTGTTCAAAAGTTAGTTTCTTTTATTATAGTAGACTAGCGGTAAGACCCTTGTGCAAACACGAGTGGTTTCTTAGAAAACCATGCATAACACATATGATAGAACATATAGATACATGTATAGATATTTTACCAAAACGTGTTATCTATTATAGCTAAAAGACAACTATAAGTACATATAAAAGATGTCTAACAAACTTAATAAAATTCATCAGTTACGTACGATTATTTCCATTCTCTTATTCAAAAAAGAGAGTATCCACCCATTGACAATGTCAACTGTTATAAACATAAGTACATATAAAAGATGTCTAACAAACTTAATAAAATTCAAATACAACTTAAGTTTTAACAAACACTAACTAAGAACATATGATCACCTGCCTAAACAACATACATCAAACCTCAGTCAAGAATTTGTTACGTGGCAACATGTCCTTTGCTACATGTTGTGATCTGGTTAAATATGCTACTGGAGATAATGTAACAGCTGCTGGTCCAACAATATCCCTATACAACAAATGATACGGAAACCCTTCTTTATTACTGATTTTTATTTCTCAACAACCTTTGAATTGTAGTTCAAAGTCTAGGGAGAACATGTCTTCTTCATCATCCCTTTCAAGTTGAAGGTCCAACAAATCTTGGAGATCGTATGCATTCAGATTATATGCACTATCCATTTTAATCTCTTCAACACTACCATCTGATCTGATCAATGTCAATACTTGGGTTTTTGAGCATGACTTCCACTTTACTATTGTTGGATCAGTTGATTTTCTTGGGCAAAGAATTATTGAAGATGAGTTTGGTGATTGTGGTCTGCTAACTAAATTTGCAATTGGTTCAGACAAATCAGATGATGAGAGAAGGTTTTTCGGAGTATCGATTTTTAGAGACAGAGCAGCAGTTGTAGGATAGACTGGGTTTTGAAGAATATTTGAATCTTCAGCTCTAACTTCTTCCAGCTTTTTGTAAGTCTCAACTATCTTCAGTTTAGACCATCTGGCAATGGATCTAGCTGGACCATAACCAGTAGCCACAAGCTCTGCTCTCATTCTTTTAAACTTCAATGCTTCATCTGAATCCACTATTTTGACTTTCTTCCAATTAGGTGGAGTTGGCTTTACCAGAGGATCATTGTGCATTTTTGTGGTTCTATCGATCTCTTCTTTAAGAGCATTTGCTGACCAGTTTTTGAATTGATCTTCAGTTGCCTTATATGGTTTGTACTTCATAATGTGTGCAACATAAGCATCCCTCAGTTTCATCTGAAGTTCAGGAATTACTAGCCTTTCACACATGGATTTACTGACGTCCCTAGCATAGTCTTCAATTTTTACGACTTTGCTAAGCTGAAATGATAAAAACCTCTGGTATTCCCTGTCATCCATCCCTATGCTTTTCTCTCTTACTATAACCTCAGCCTTTGATACTTTTAATTTCAGATACTCATCTAAGTTTTGAGGCTTCTTATAGCCATAAAGAGATGGGAAGGATCTCTTAGATGGATCCTCTATTTTGAAGAATGATTCAATTTCACCTTTAACAATGACTAACTCCAGCGGATATTGAGCTTCCAGAGAAATGACTTATAACAACCCTCCTAAAATAATTTTCGACATCCCTAACATATTTAAAATAATCCCTATTTGTCTTAAAATATACCCCGTATGTGAAAACCGAGCCCAAAATACCTTTAATTTTGCAAAAATAAAATAAAAACCAGAAAATAGGGCGCTCACGAGCCACGTAGCCCTTGGCTACCTCCTACACGGTGCGCGACAGCCCGTCTACGAGGCCTCACCCAGAGCCAACACGTGGCACAATCGTGTCGAGGCTAAAGGTGATGACTAGTCATAGCTAGGCCCTACAAGCCTAGGTAGTAGGCCGCATCTGCCCCCGCTTAATCTTACGTGGGGCACGAGGGACTCGAAATCAGCTCCTATAAATTGGGAGCTCAGGCCTTCAGTCCCAGTCGCTCATTCTCTTTCTTTCTCTCGAAATTCTGCATAGATAAAGTGATTTTCGGGCATAATACCCCCCTAAATAACGAAGTTCTGCTCCGTTGTAAGTATCATAACCCCGGTTACGTATTAGATACGCTGCCCAATTGATCCAGGGTTCCGTAACGGCTGTCGAGGTTCTGCCCGACGTAGTCGTTGGAATGTCGTCTCGGGGAGGGTATTACTAATGTAAATATTGGGTTATTATACTAACGCGTGTGCACTTGTGTAATTTATAGATAATCACCAAGAAATCCTTAAAGGAAACCCTAAGACAGCAATGTGAGTAATCTCCTTTATAAAAATTGTTTTTACAAAACCTCACCTAAATTAAATTATATTAAACACTGATTGAGTATTTGTATTCTACAATTATCGTCGGTATGTTGGGGTTTTGTATACAAAATTTGTTACTACCTTGCGAGGAGTAACATGACCACAAGTCGGGTTGACAGTACCGTGGGTGGTAATTAAGTAGATGGAAACAAATGTAATTGCGCGACCACCCTCAATACTGTACAATGGTTTTTACTTAACTTGATTAAACTTTGATTCACCCACCAG
Organism: Helianthus annuus; assembly: GCF_002127325.2. NCBI lineage: Eukaryota > Viridiplantae > Streptophyta > Magnoliopsida > Asterales > Asteraceae > Helianthus > Helianthus annuus. The sequence continues at coordinate 65,152,433 of NC_035447.2, forward strand.
TATTTCCCACTGACAAAATGTTTTTAAACACGTTTTAGGTAACAAAATGTGAAAGGCAAATAGAAGCCAGCTGGACAGCACTAAAGGCTTGGAAAAGTGGCTATAAAGTTACCTAAAATAAAGAGATGTTTTTATTAAATAAAATAGGGGTTGTCCCTATAAAAATGTATGTACTTAAAACTTGGGATTTTTTCCACGTGTTTAATATTATAAAAGTGTGGTATTTTACTCTGATAAAATATTTCCTAACTACGGTCCTGAGGTAATTTCCGCTGCCAAAATGATAAAAACCTGGATACCACCAAAACTGGCCGCGGCCGCCCGTTCCAGGGTTGTTAGGGGACGGGGGTTGCGACAGAAGGTGGTATCAGAGCTAAGCCACTGATTCAGCCACAGAAATGTTCTGCTGACACCAAAATATTATATGTTAGGAAATTTTCTACGGAACTACGTGCATACCTGTATATTATTGTTGTGTGTTATTTGACTATTTGTTAGTTTACAGTATGAGCGACCAAGGACCTTCTGACGCCTACCATCAGTTGTCCAGCTCACCTAGGAGCGAAGGCACCTCTTCACAGCCTGCCCTCTCAGGGTATTCAGCTGACAATGAAGATGGGATATTCGTGTTTAAGGCTCAGTCGGAAGAGCCATTCCCTCCTAAAAAGAGAGGATTGTTCAGTAGAGGAGCGCATGAACGTAGGAAAAGAATGAAAAGGTTACAACAGCAGCGAGCCCTAGCAGCCGCTAAAAGAGAGACAGATGCCCACACACAGGATATGCTCAATAGGAGTCTAGCAAACTTCCATATCCTAGCAACCACAGCTGCCGACCCTAACCTGGAGCAACTCATCGGAAATTGAGAACAACCTAGAAAATCAAATTCAAATGCATGATTTTAACCCAGAAGAGATACCTAGGATACCAGCACCCAATCCCTTAGATCCAAAACTACGACCCGTGGTTAGATGAACATAGGGATTACCAGCAGCACTACCCAATACCAGAAGATGAACCCATGCCAAATTTAGCAGCCTATCCAGGTTTGGACCCTCTAGATTCCTTCTATGATAGCGATCAGTAGATTAGAGAAATTCTAGAGAATCCTTACCCGTACCAGGAGCCCATGCCCCAGTTTCCAAACCCAGTCCCAGCACCTGCACCCCCAATGAGTGCAGAAAATGTGCAAGAACTCCGAACCTTCGAAGAAGAGATTTTAGAAAGTAGCGAAAGGATGAGGCAGGTCGGAGAGCGACTCGTCTGGAAGTATGACGAGCGCAATATGGAGTTCTGGATGAACCCATATCAGTAATGGTGGTAGTAATAATAATAATAATATAATAATATATATAATATGTGTGTATGTTTGAAAAAAAATCTGGACGATAGCTATAGATGCTTACTAGTATTGTAATTTAAAATTCCAGTTCTAGTTTGTATTAGATGCATAATATAAGAAAGAGTAAGTCACAATGTTCGACGTTTTTGATCAATATGCGTGTTGTGTGATTGGTTGTATTAAATATTATCTTATGATATTAATACATGGTAAATGTCTAAAATTCAGATAGACAACGAAGTGAACCAGGAAAACCAGAATAATAATAACCAGAATGACAATAATCCGAATAATGATAACCCGAACAACAATAACAACAAAAACCAAGTGGATAACAGTGCCATCCAACACATAGTGGCACAAGGGATAATAGATGCGATGCCATATATTATCAAAACAGTTAGGGAAGCGAATAATAAAAGTAATCATAGCAGTAAACGACCCACTGAACCAGAACACAGCATAAACAATGGACCCATACTTCAAGTGCCCATTCCCAAAAGAAGAAGAACCATATCTCACGGTTGTTCTTATAAAGAATTCTGGTCCTGTAAACCAATGGAATTCTCGGGCAATGAAGGGGTCGTTGCAGCTCTACGCTGGATAGAAAAGACTGAGGCAGTCTTAAAAATAAGCAAGTGTGCGGAAGAGGATAAGATAATGTTTACTTCCAATCTGTTTAAGAACTCCGCCTTAGAATGGTGGAATACGATCCTCCAGTCTAGGGGAAGTGACAGGGTTTACAATATGGAATGGGAGGAATTTAAGAACATGGTAGAAAGGAAATTCTACCATCCCAATGAAAAAGAACAGATAGCAAATAAATTCTTAAATTTTAGAATGACCGGAGTGGATAGTAAGGGTTACACTACGTTATTCTTTGAATATGCTAGAATAGTATCAACCCTTGCATCACCTGAACCAGTATCAATCTCCCGTTACATCTGGGGATTAATTAGTGAGATAAGGCATGTAGTCAAGGCAGATAGACCTCAAACCATAGAAGAAGCTGTAGAACTAGCAAACACCTTGACTGATGAATTAGTGCGTACACGAGAAGAAGACCAGAGGAGAAACCTAGCTCAAAGGCTTACTCAAGAATTTCGTTATGGAAATTCCAACCGTGGGAAAAATGTAGGTTCTACCTCTGCACCTTACTGTAAAGCCTGCAAGAAAAAGCATTCGGGAAAATGCTCCACTTACTGCAATTTCTGCAAGATATCAGGACACAAGGAAGAAGATTGTAGGAGGAAACCTAATAATGGGATGTGCTTCAACTGTGGAGAAAAAGGCCACATCAAGCCAAACTGTCCGAAACTAGTTCCAGCCATGAACAACAAGACTACTAAAAATGCAAGAGCATTTGTTCTGACAGCAGAAGAAGCAAAGATGATTCCGGACGTGATAGCCGGTACGTTTTTAGTTAATGATGTTTTTGCTAAAGTATTATTTGACTCTGGTGCAAACCAAAGTTTTATTAATACTTCATTTTGCAAATTTCTCAATCAACCATTAACTAAACTCCCACAAGAATGTCCAATAGATACAGCAAATGGGGAAACTATTAAGATTTCTGAAATCTTGTAGGGAGCAAGAATAGAATTTTTAAATCAAAAGTTTATTGGAAACCTTTACCCAATGAATCTGGCAGGATTTGATGTTGTATTAGGAATGAATTGGTTAATAGCCAATAAAGCTAGTATTTTATGTGATCAAAAGTCAATCCAAGTAAATTCACCAAAAGGTGAAAAGATTACAATTAAAGGAGATAAGCCATCTAGATCCACAAAATTCATCTCTGTGATGAAAACAGCAAGTTATATAAGAAAAGGATCATTAGTGTATTTGATTTCTATCATCACTAACACTAAAGGAAAAGAATTAATAGATATTCCAGTAGTATCTCAGTTTCCAGATGTGTTCCCAGAAGATATAACAGGACTACCGCCAGACAGGGAAGTTGAATTCGGAATTCACCTGCTACCAGGAACAGCACCAATTGCCAAAGCACCTTACCGTTTGGCACCCGCAGAAATGCAGGAACTGAAGAAACAGTTAGACGAATTGTTGGAGAAAGGATTCATACAGCCAAGTTCATCGCCATGGGGAGCACCGATTTTATTCGTTAAAAAGAAAGACGGATCGATGCGTATGTGCATTGATTACCGTGAATTGAACAAGGTCACAATTAAAAATCGGTATCCATTACCAAGAATCGATGATCTGTTCGATCAGTTGCAAGGAGCTTGATTGTTCTCTAAAATCGATTTACGGTCAGGATATCATCAATTAAAAGTACAGGAAGAGGACATTCCTAAGACCGCTTTTAGAACAAGGTATGGCCATTATGAATTTACTGTCATGCCATTTGGTTTAACCAATGCCCCAGCTGCATTTATGGACATGATGAACCGAATATGTAAGCCATATTTGGATAAATTCATAATTGTCTTTATAGATGATATTCTCATTTACTCTAAAAGTAAAGAGGAACATGCAAAGCATTTGCACGCACTTTTACGTTTATTGAGAAAAGAAAAGCTTTATGCAAAGTTTTCAAAGTGCGAGTTTTGGTTAGAACAGGTACAGTTTCTTAGACATTTAGTTAATCATGAAGGAATTCATGTGGATCCCACCAAGATCGAGGCAATTACCAAATGGAAACCCCCTGATTCACCAACCGAGGTTAGAAGTTTCTTAGGATTGGCCGGTTACTATAGAAGGTTTATTCGAGATTTTTCTAGAATAGTCATTCCCCTAACTAAGCTAACCTGTAAATCTGTTAAGTTTGAATGGGGACCAAAACAAGAAGAAGCTTTTAGAATTCTTAACCAAAGACTAACCCGTGCACCCATACTAGCATTACCAGAAGGAACTGAAGACTTTGTAGTTTATTGTGACGCTTCTAAGTTAGGTTATGGATGTGTGTTAATGCAACGTCAAAAGGTTATAGCCTATGCGTCTAGACAAATTAAGAATCATGAAGAGAATTACTCAACCCATGATTTGGAATTATGAGCCATAATTTTTGCTCTTAAGATTTGGAGACATTACCTTTACGGTAGTAAGTTTACCATTTTCACCGACCATAAGAGTTTAAGGTATGTTTTTGGGCAAAAGGAGTTGAATATGAGACAAAGACGCTGGATGGAGATGCTTAGTGATTATGATTGTAATATCCAGTATCATGCAGGAAAGGCCAATGTAGTGGCTGATGCTTTAAGTCGAAAGTATCATGAAAAGCCAAAAAGAGTACGTTCTCTTAAATTAAATCTACAGGTAGATTTAAATGAACAGATTAGAAGAGCACAAGAATCAGTAATCAATGATGATACTGATGGCGACTTTCTTAGTGAATCTTTCTCCCCCTTTTTTGCATCATCATCATCATCATCATCATCTTTCTCAAAGATTGATGTAGGGGTGGAGCCAGTAAGTTTCAGCAGATGTTCCTTAATGTTCATAATGTCTGCTTGTGTGTCTTTATACCTGGCATCAACTAAATTTCTGATAAATTCCAAACTGAAATTGCGGTTACTTTCAGCCAAATTCCTCTAAGCTTGAAGGATGGGTTGCATAGAATTCCAAAGCTCATTGGCAATTTCCTGTGTGGTAGGTTGACTTTTAAAAAGCTCCATCATCTGCTTAATCAATTCTTTCATTTCAGCAACATCTGTTTCAATGGTAGACACTCTAACCGTCAAATCCTTATAACTTAATTCATCACCTACTTTAATAGGATCATCTAAATTCCCACCTATAGTGGTTGTATTTGTTTTGATAATAGGAGAAGTCTCCATATCATCAGAAACAGATGCCCCTTTTTCTTGGTTCTGGGGACTTCCCACTGAAGCAGAGATTACAGTTGTAACCTCATCTGTGGTTGCCTTCAAGGGAGTCTTAATGATGTAACCACTGTCTAACTGATCACCAATGGGTTCAACAGTTGTAGTGGCTGCTCCACTTGAACTACCACCAAGAGTTTTGTAATACTCAACGGGGATAACCTCCTCAACTATTTGTAGGATAGCAGATTGAATTGGTTCAGACACAGTCATTTGTTGCGATCAACTCTCAGTAATGTGTGCATTAGAGGAGTTGTTTTCTTTCTGAAATTCAATTGCTTCAAACAGAGGTAATATTGTTGATGGAACTTGAGAAGAGAGTTGTGGTGTAGAAAGCGTGATTGCCCTGGGAGAGGGACTTTTAAACATACTTTCATATGAAAGGTCTACTTCATGTTGTGGTGTCCCTGTGCTGACAACATGATCCTTTTGTGAGGATACATGAGGAGTTTGGATGGGTTGAGATCTTTCCAACAACTGTGAGGAAGTAGCAGCAGTGGTTTCAAGTGACATTTGTGTTGTCGCTGTATTAACCTCTGGGATCTCATCTTCCAGAGGAACCTTTTTATTTAGTTTCGTTTTGGTGGGCTTTTTGGATGTGACATGTTTCTTTTTGCGTTTTCCCGGTGTGTGTTTCACAACACCGGTTATGGTGTCATGATCACCAGGAGCAGTTGGCTCAACAACAGAGGATTGAGCAACGGATGCGGACGCATCTAAAACAGGCTCATCCCCCTTTGTTTCTGTTCTTGAAACTTTTGACTCTTTATCCATAAGTCTAGTAAAAGTTTTACTTGTAAGACTATTTATTTGAAAAGCTACACCTTGTTCAAAATCTGTTTGTGACACTTGTTTTCGTAGGTAGTAGCTTAGAAGTCTTGGATACAACTGAAAAGCATTACTACGAACACCTTTTTTCATTTTTTTCACATTGTTCACATTATTCAACAAATCAGAAAACAGTGCTTGTGATAAATTGTAATAAGATTTTGTTAAAATAGCATAACCCAAATACTGAATGTTTAATGGTATCTCATTAAATGCAGTGGTCTTGGCTGAGAGATAAGTTAAAAGAGTATGAAACAAAAATTTCATTGGCGGAGGGAAGTTTGGTTTGTACATAGTAACTTCCTTTAATTGTGCATCATACCCTCTTTCAATGAACTCTGTATGAAGTTCAGGTTTTTCAAAGTTGGTCTTACCTCCCAAGTCATCCAATGCAAATGTAGTGGAAATTGTAAAGGGAGAAATTCGAACCACACTTTTCCCACCTTAGATGTGATGGCAACTGGATTATTATCTTCAGACTCTATTTCAGCATTAAACCAAAATTGTCGGAGTGCTTCTGTATGAACCGGAGCATCAGCAGTAAGGATTGATTTGTATTTTGATGACAGTGAAAGCTAGTATTTTTGCTGGTTTTCTCGAAGATGGGGAGGTAGTTGTGAGGGTTTTTGATGTTCAAAGACATGATCGGAGAAAAAGGTGATTTGGGGATGAAACAGGGTTTAAGTTGGAGGGTTTTTAATATGTTGGAAAAATGTTTTTGAGAATTTTGAATTCGAGACGGCAGTGGTAGAAGCTCGATTTAGGGATGAAACAACTTTTATATAGAGAGAAAAAGCGAAGGCTGACGTGGCAGTAGTTACAAATATCTGATGTTTAAGATCTGTCCACGTCAGAACCTTTATTGTTACAACCGATGACAGTTGTTTGGAAACCTCTGTTGGTCGACTACAGAAGTTGGGAACAGTGTGAGTCAAACAGTCGTTAGATAAACAGAATTTATGAGAACAGATGATAACTTTCAGCAATTGTTTTATTTTTAGCTAACATCTGTCCAACTCATAACCTCTCTTGTGATAATGGATGACAATCAGGAGTATAGTAAATCAACAGTCATTAGGATAAACAGAATTTTTGACAACAGACGGTACCTTTTAGCAGTGGATGTATTTTTAGGCAAGCAGAAGTTTCAAAAATAGTTATTTTCAACAGTTGTAACTCAACGGTCGTAAGTCTAACATCTGCTATTAGCCCAACCACTGTTAGTATCAAAACCTCTGTTGAGCATTTTAAGATTGAATATCATCTGTTGTTCGTTAACATCTGTTGGCTCATAGCAGACCTTTGCATCTTTAGACATTTATTTATCAGCAGATGCTCTCTTTTGTTAGACTTTAGCTACAACACACCTTTTACAGCAGCAAATATCGACTCTTTGTAATTAGGTCTTACCGCAAATTCTTCCAAAAAACTGTTATTGATGAACAAATATTCTAGATGTTACACATCAACATCAATATCAGTTTGCAATCCTTAGATGTTATTCAAAATTATATAATAATACTTAGGAATGACTGAAATAATTAAAATGAAGATTCGACAACAAAGATTAATAATATTAAAATTTATTCATTTATTCAACAGTGGTAAATCAACAGTCGTTAGCATAGACAGTTGTTTCATAAGAGGGTTCGAATATATGACAATAGTAGCATGCTTATACAAAGGTCTACAATTACAATTTCACATACTGTGCAACATCTAATCTAATGGACTAACAAACTCCCAACATCTGCTATTTAACCTAACCACTGTTACTATAAAAACCTTTTGTTGGCTCAACATATTTTGAATATCATCTGTTGTTCTTTAACATCTGGTCTCCCATACAGACCTTTCCTTTTTCAATCTTTCATCATCAGCACATGTTCTCTTTTACCACACTTTAACTACAACAGACTTTTTTACAGCTCCAAATATTGACTCTCTGTAATTTGCAGGAGCACAGATTCTTCAAAAAACTGCTATCAATGATCAAATTTTATACCTTCTTTTATCTTTTACACTCATCTGTTCACCATTAAACCAACCCTTGATCCTATTAAACCTCTGTTGACTTACCAAACATTTGTTCAGACACATTTCAACATCAACATAATCTAAATCAAACTCAAACACTAAATAAGTAAAACTAAAATGAAACAACATAGATTCATAAGATTAAAATTTATTCATTTATTCATGACATTAAAAGTCCAATAATTACATAACATACTGAACAACTAAACTTTCAAATCTAACAATAACAACAAGAATTAAGAAATTTTAGCTTCAATTCCATCAATTGCTGAACCTCTTGATGTATGTCCTTCAGCATCGCCATGAACTCCACGTCTCTATCACCGCACTCTATATTGCTGACAACACAAAGCTCATGAACAGAAGTTGAAGGCATCCGCATCAGATTTCTGGAAACCTGCTCTCTCGTGAACAAGCCAACTTGCAATCTATCAAAACATCTCTTCAGCTCTTGAAGAGTAGCCCTATATTCATACACATGTTCCTCGATTTGCCTAACAAAACGCTGCTTTAAATCATCTGATTTTGCAGAAGTGAATGACGCCATCTCAATAAACTATATTACTCGACTTTCCTGAAAGTATGATATCTTCATAGGAAAACGTGATAAAAAACAGGTGAAGTGGCTATGAGTTTATATACTGAAATATCTAACAGTGAAAGAATTCACACTTAAAGTCATTGCACATTTAATAATCTAATCACTCAAAACGTGTAAATTTAATAGAAACATATTAATGTATATTTCAAAACAGCAGTCTTTTAATGCAAAAACCTTTTCAAACCCCAACTTTTATGGGAAAATTGTAAAATTAAATATCAAGAAACCCAAGGGATAAATTTTCGAACTTCAAAGAACAAAGGCAGATTATCATAATTACAATTAATTTCTTCATTTCCCATGTAGACGTGTTTTTAAACTCTATAAAAGACCGATGATTACTTTTGATTCAAAACATCAACAAATTGACTACTAATCACTGTCTGTCAAAAATTGTTCCAAATCAGAAAATCCAACAAAAAATCTACATGGCAAACTTCTGCTTCTACCACTGGTCAGACACCAGCGATGTTAAAACACAATTCTCGATGTGGTCACTCAAAGAAAAAAGAATAGACGAATAACTAAACAGGAAAGTCGACATAATCAGTGACACTAATTACAACAAAACTTGGAACAACATAGCATTGCTCCACGAAGTCCTCCACTCTCCTCCATCAGATTTCCAGAAGAATGCAGAAAAATTTCTGACACAACTACTAAAACAGGATCAGAAAATCTGCAACATGCTAACTGATCTGAAAAACAAAAGAGAGCATGAAATCACATGGAGAAAGACCAGAGTCTACGAAATCCTAACAAGTGTTAACTCTAGCGTGTAATAGTTTATAAATATTTCAGTAAATTTCTATTTTTCTATGTAATAGTTTAATTTAATAATCTCAACATGCATCTTAACATATTCTAAAATGTCAGTGTCAATAAAAACTCTCAACATCATCAACACTTGTTTGATCATAATCATTTTAAACTACAGGTAATCAAAATAAGAAACAAACCTAAAATGCAAAGGTCTCCTCTCAACTGTTGTAGCACATCTAACTTTTCACGATATTGCACCAATTTATACTCTGTATAAAAGAAGAAAATCTCGCTGACATAAGAAAAGCTGACTTTCGATTTAACAAAAATCAAACAATGCAACTCTCCCATCAAAGAAGGTAGCACATGCAACTTTTCACGATGTTGCAACAATGATACTGCAACATCGATGTTGAAAGGTTGATGTGTGAAGGGAAGCTTCATTGAAACGACGATGTTGGAACAATGATACTGGAACGATAACATGTAAACAAAAGTTCAAACACATGATATTGGAACGATGATATGTAAACAGAATTAACAAACATTCGAACAAAGAAGTATAATCGAAGATTAGCCGACTGAATCACGAAAAATATGCATTTGAGAGAGAGAGATACGCTCAAAGATATGAGCGAGAGAGATATAGTTGAAATTTGAATGTAGAGCCAGATTCATATATCTTATTTATAGGATTCGAATATATGGTTTGAATTTTGAATTTTGAATCTGGAGCCCGAATTTTGAATTTGGACAGAGGTTTACTTTGGCTAAGACGAGCAGAGGTTTGATTGTAAGATGAAGGGCAGAGGTTTGAATAGAATTTTAAATGATTTTATATATTAGGCTTTATGATGCAGTAATGACATAAGAAAAGCATTGTTGGACAGCTGGTCTGGCTGACACATCAGCTTTTCTTATGTCATTGGGATTTCTCTTTTTATAGAAAGTATAGATAGATAAGATCCTCTTGAAAGTTAGTGGGATGAGGTGGGGTTATAGATTGAAAGTGAAAAGAAAATCATACGAATAGATTTGACAAAGATAAGTAGTGGCTGGACCACATACAAGATGAAATTTAGGTACGAAGTATTATAAAAAAAACTAATATTTGGATACGTGTCATTTATTAATGGTATCCTCAAATCTATACTTATCTTATATTAACTAAATAAATAATAAATTAATATTAAATTTTATCATATTTTAATAAAATATTATCCTCAAATCTAAATTGTTAATTTAATATATAATTTTAATACGAAATTTTTTGGGGTTTGATCATTGGAAACCAGTTTTAAAACCTGCCCGAATCGGTTTAATACGTTTATAAAGTGAATTGGTTCTAAAAATGGTTTATAAACCTGCCCGAATCGGTTTAATCAGTTTGGGGTTTGATCATTGGAAACCAGTTTTAAAACGGAACAGGTTTGAAGAAAAAAAAAACAGGTTGTTTACCCCTAAAAAACTAGTTCGGTTAAAAAAAACTAGTTCGGTTTGTAAAAAACCCGGTTTATACACCTCTAGTATAGATGTTCATTATTGGAAACGTACTTGAAGAATATAAAATTCGAACGGAACCGGAAAAAAGAATTTGAGTTTGGATTTCGGGTTACCCGAATCGGTTCCTTATTCAAATGAAATTTCTAATCCAAATTCGAACTTAGGTATCTTGAACTAAACCGTTTATGTCATTTAAATCATGATTCTAATCGACTAGGGATTTATGTTTGAACCTTTTTTTTCTATAGTGCCTTTTATATCTCACTTAAATCATTTAAAGGAAAGGACTTGTTTGAGTTGGTGGAGGGTACGCTGGGATCAACTTTGGGTTGGACAATGTGTCATGGAATATATAAATGTATCCATTTAGGGTGTGATGACCCCCATTAACATAGCAAATTTGACATATCTTCAACTTCTACAAACCTACCATTCGTTTTAAAGTGCTTCAAATCATACCACTTCCTCACCAACTATTATATCATACAAAATATAAACAGAATATTACAAAAAAGTCAACTTTATTGAAATTCTAAATTCACAAAGTAAAATTTAAAATTTGGGTACTACTACAAGAACACCCCCTAGAAAGGATCTTTTACTGGATGTACACTCTTTTCCTCGATTAAATCAGTCGTTTCAACAGTATATTGGTGATAGCCCTTGAGAATTTATTTCTTGTATATGAGTATATAGGCTATGGGATTTATTGTACACGGGCATATAGCCTCTGGTCAGTGACGGATGCAGGATTTTATTCCAATGGGTTCCTTTTGATAAATTCTCTTTAATTCACACTAATTGTTTTCTAAATTCTACAAAGTTCTCACTAACTTTTTTTTTTCAAACGCACTGGGTTTCTAAGAACCCACAAATATGGGCTGGATCCGCCCTGTCCCTGATGATTCATTGTATACAAGGTTAATTAGTAAAGTGGAGGCCTACCTCTTAGTGTTTAGAAATTTAATTAATGTAAATCGTAGTCAAATCATAATTAAATACGTCAAGGACGTTTGTTGAAGTTCTAAAAATTTAAATATTATAAAAAAGGTACCTAAATTCGCATATTGCAAAATCTGAGAGGCATAAGCGTATATCTCTGTCCGAAACTATTTAATACTAACTATACTAGTATTAATCCGTTGTGCGTTGCAGCGATTGTTATAAAACTGTGCTAAGTAGTAGCAATACTATACCATTGTCAGCGATCACCAACACCGGAAAAACTCGTAAAAACAGAATAAATAAAAACGGGAAAAAAATAACACCGAACGCAAAGCAGACATAAAATGTTTGAATCACACACGCTCGTTGCTGAGAAATTAAACCGAAACGTAAACCATAGAAAAAATAACTAAGTCTATCAAGGACCCGCGTGTTGGACGAACTTGTCAAATGTAGAAAAATAGATGTGACATGACGGGCCAGTTAAACGGGAAAAAATATACGAAAAAATATTGAATCCCACACGCACGTTGCGGTACGTTAACTCATAAAATTTAGAACGAAGCGAAAAACTTGGGAAAGATGAAAAGCATGGTGGACTAAAATTGAATATAAAAAAGAGTTGGGATGAAATTGCAAAAGATAAAAAATTTTGGGTTAAAAGAAAAAATAAACAAAGGGTCTAAATTGCAAAATTGAAGTTATTTATTAATTTTATATAAAGATAAGGATAAAAATAAGTGATATCTATATATTGGTTATTAAGTAATATTAATATTAAAAGAAATTATTAAACAAATAAAAATAAAATTTATGAGATTAAAGGAGAGAATGACATGTGCTATTATTTGGAGTCTTTTATTATAAGTTAGATTAGATATTTTAAATTAAAGAGAAAAATGCCCGGATAGTCCCTGTGGTTTGCCATTTTTTCACCTTTAGTCCTTAACTTTCTAAAATTACAGCTATAGTCTCCAACTTTTGCAATTTCGTTCCCGGATAGTCCCTAGACCTAACATCAGTTACTTTTCTCAGTTAAAAGGGTGTGAAATGACATAAATACCCTTTACATGTCTAATAAAAAGAAAATGGACCCATCTTACACCCACCCTCACCCCACCCCACCCCCCTTTTCTCTCTTGCTTTCTCTGCAACCACCATATTTCTTCCCCTCTCTTCTCTCTCATCCCCAATCACCCCATCACAACAACCAACATCACCACCACCATCATCACCGTTCTTCCACCACCACCTGCAGCAACTACCGCTATCCATTCGTATATACAACCAAGGTGAAAATAATAAGAGCACTGTGTCACTATTTTAGGATTCTCCAAAGTATACTCTGCATTTTCCATAAGTTTAACCTTATCTATTTCCATTTCTACCCTCACCCAAAAATAACTCCCGTGAATCGTGATCCCATAATTTCTTCACTCCAAATCCAACACCAAATTCCTTTAATATATCTACAAAATTCCAGATCAAATTCATTTCATTTCAATTAATTGTGAATTTGTAACTGTGATCATATTTTTGATCTGCAATCAATGGGAGAAGAATTGAGAATAACCGACTATGACGTCAGCAACGACGACGATGACGATCGAGTTTCAGAGTGGGAGCTAGGGTTACCTACCGTCCATGATCTGATGCCGTTGTCACAGTCGCTGGTTCCGTCGGAGCTAGCGACACCGTTCAGCATCTCGCCGGTACCTCACCGGAGCTTGATTGACGTCAATTGCATTTCGCAGAACACTCTATCGAATCTGAAAAAACCGTTCAATAACGGTTTTTCCAACGGTTTGTCTAACGATTTTAAGTCGTTTGGTGAGGAGAGAGTTAATGAAATGCAGGGGTTGTCGAATGAAGGACCTTCGTCTTCGGATCATTTGTTTGCGTCGACTCCTGTTCCGCAGAGTTTACAGGAGTCTAGTGGGAATTGAAATAGGAATAGTGTGCAGATTCTGACACCTTATCCGTCTCACATAGTGTGCGGATCATTCGTACTGGTGGGTAGTTGTAGGCGGTGGTTGTTGCAGGTGGTGGTCGGAAGAACGGTAATGATGGTGGTGATGTTGGTCTATTGTGATGGGGTGATTGGGGATAAGAAAGAAGGGAGGGGAATAGGAATGACAATGGGCCGGGCTTGGGCCGGGTATTGGTAATCCCAGGCCCGTACCCGGTTGTAATTCTTTGTCCCATACCCGGCCCGTTACCCGTCGGGTATTTGTCGAGTAATTACCCGTCGGGTATCGGGCATACCCGTGGGTATCGGGTATACCCGTTAATTTCATAAAAATACCCGTTGGGACAAATGTTCAATTTTTTACTTTAATGTTTATATAATTTACTATTTTAATGACTATAACAAATGAAAATATGATTAATAACTTACATATCATATAGAGACCACATATACCAAACTAAATGAAAATGATTACTTAATTAAGTAATTGTATCATGACCACCAAATTGCATAAACAACCACATAATAAAGGGTGATAACTTCCATATCCAATACACATTGTCAAAAATAAGTTATTTGTTCGCTAAACACCTACCAAATACATATCCACATATGACTATAGGGAAGGTAATAATTACATGTACTACGTTTATATATATATATATATGGTGGTTGCAGAGAAAGCATGAGAGAAAAGAGGGGTGGGGTGGGGTGGGGTAGGTGTAAGATGGACCCAACTTTCTTTTTATTAGACATGTAATGGGTATTTATGTCATTTTACACCCTATTAACTGAGAAAAATATCTGATGTTAGGTCTAGGGACTATCCAGGAACGAAATTGCAAAAGTTGGGGACTATATCTGTAATTTTAGAAAGTTAGAGACTAAAGGTGAAAAAATGGCAAACCACATGGACTATCCGAGCATTTTTCTCTAAATTAAAAAAATAATAAACAAGGTAAAGTTAAACATGGGCCCCAAAGCCGCCCAATTTCCGGTCCGCTAGTATCTAAAATGCAACACTAACAGGCTAACAGGACCATGCAAGCTCTGTCAACGTTGGCCCAACTTCAGTCAAGCCCTTAGCCCACATCATTTTTAACAAAGTTTTTATGTCTTTTAGTTTCTGGTAAGCAAATCGTTATGGCATTTAAGAAACTGAATTATATAACATGTTATCTTACACTTACTCGTCTTGAGGTTTCACATGTTTATATATGACCCAGATGAACAACATATTAATACCATCTATGAAGAGTCCTCGCCCATAGGATTCATATCGTCTTTCATGATTCGTTGTTTAGTACCCTACACTAGTTTTTACTAGGGGCGAAGCCCTAAACCATGAGGGGCTCCATGGGGGCATTGTCCCTGATGGATGGTCGCTCTGAAAAAGTTTTATTTTGTATTATTGTTGGGATTGTTTCAGATATGCATGGCTATGTAAAAAGTTGTTTGGAATGATCTTCGGTGACAACTAAGTTGAGTGGTAGCTAGAACGATGAGTGGCAAGTGAGTTCAATAATAAGTTACAACTAAGCACCAAGTAGTGGCAAATTAATGGTTAGTGATAAGTTACCACTGGGCAATAGTAACCATGCTTTCTTGTAAATATGCTTGTACTAATGATGCTAAATAGTAACAACTAGAATTTTTACCCACCGCGCGTTGCGGCGGCGTAAAAACTTAACTGATTCGACGGCGGTTTGTTTATTATACAACCTAAATTAAAAATCGACATAGAAACGTAAGTAACTTGATTGCGATTTGGTTTATTATACAAAGGCATAAATAAAGATAACATTTTAAGAAATCAAATTCTACTTTCTGAGAAAAAAAACTGCAGACACAGCAAGGTGTCATGAAAAAACCTGTGGCTCGATGCGATAGGATCAGAACTTGTGGTGCCCACCCGCGAATCAAAAAGCCCCTTCCTTTTACTCGCGATTCGAATCCATTTCCATCCAACCATTGTCTATTCCTTCTGTTCTACTTCTGCTGCTGCAAAAAAAAAAAAAAAAAAAAAAAGACTTATGAAGCCTTACACGATTAACACTACTACAGTTTATAGAGCTCACTTTAAACTTTTTTTAAAAGAGAACATGTTTCTCAAAAGCATATACTTTTAGGTTAGTTTTGTACACATTTTTCTATCATCACAAACATGTTCTCTTTTAAAAATAGCTTACATTCAAAGACCTCAATAGAACCCAAAATGACAAGATAAACAATTCTCAATATAACATGTTGGAAAACAAATTAAGGTTTGTGCTTACCGGAGTTTGACTGAACTATTGTCGGTACTCCAAATCGAATCCCCGTCATCCATATCCGAGATGAATCAATCAAACACCCCCTCAGATTATATAGCTAGTAGGAACACACTAAATATACCCTTATGCACCAAATTTGCCTCAAAAGTAAATTCAAGTTGGCGCTCTGAGTTTGCTCAAGTTCTTTCACAATAACAAATCCCCGAGATATGAACATTTAAGATTCAACATATAAATATCTTCTAATGTTACTAGACTTGTAAATATCCAATCTTTGTTTTGCACACGCGCGCTACTTGGCAGCTTTGCTACACGAAAAAAAAATACAATGTTAAAGGATGACTCATATAATCCAAAATCTGTCAAAACCAAGAAATAAGAAAACGAAAGGATTGCAAATCATACCTTGACGTCATTGGCAGATCGGTTTGAGCATCCATATCTAAACTAGTGAAGAAACACAGAACTAATTATGCGACTAATCAGTTGGGTTTATGTTTCTGCCATAAAGGTTAATCTTCTAATGACTTTCTGAGCTTCGTCCTAATCATCTAAATCCTGCAAAACAGAACACCGTTACTCGTTAAGAGGGGAATATGGGGGTTTCCCTCTTAACCGGGCTCCGGCGTGAGAATAAGCGACTGCTTTGGGGAAGATAAATAAGTATTAAGAGTGAGAGTAGAGGGAATGGAATGTTTAACATGTGAAGTGAGGTCTCTATTTATAGCCGGAGAGGTGTAAGAGGATGTGGGCTGATGGGCCTTGGGCCGGAAGGCGACAACATAGCGGATATGCTCTTTGTCTCACTGGTGTCGACCGTTAGTGGCTTCTAGAAGTTCTCCGGCGCTGGCGCACCTTGATTGGAGCCACGTGTCGCTGTTGTCGGCCTTGTTGTCCTTCTGCCATCAGCAGACAAGTGGAGATCGTGGGGCAGGTGTCTCCGCCCTTTGATTGGTGCCACGTAGGCGTCCTTAGGTACTTTTCCTCTCCTGCACGTCAGACGATCGTGGAGCACGATTGAACAGAGCCTGTAGGATGCGGATTGGCTCCTTTTACCTGCCACTTGTACCTTTTGTACCTTCTGACTCTGGTCTTGCGCTGCAACCTTTATGCGACCCTTGCTGAGCATGGAACTAGCTTGCGCAGTTTTATAGGTACTGAAGACTCTTATCAGAATGCTAAGTGTCGTAATCGTAGTTCCCTTTTGGCTGGACCTCGCGCCTTCTTAATGGAATGTGGCGTAGCTCGCGCGAGGTTGCTACTAAGAGAATTGTTGAATAAGGAGTATGGCCCTGCGCGCAGCCTTGATGAAGGTTTGCGCGGCTTTTTTGGGGCCATACCCCTTCAAGTCCCCCCAGTCCAGTGCTGCACCTTGCGCAAGGCAAGTGGTTGGAGCTCTGGACTTAGAAAAAGAAAGTTGCAGAAATTGCTCGCTTTTTGATTGGTAGGCGTGCGCGTATAAGCATTTGTCGGTTGTTACGGCGCGACTACATATCTGTCAGCTGATGTTGTTTTGTTTTTGAGCTGATGGCGCGCGGATATCTTGGGTAACCAGGTATATCGCGCGCCCCTTAGTAACTTCTTCGTTAAGTGTTTCGTAATCTTGGCGGGAAATTCCTCGAAATTTGAATTCTGACGGTTTGGTGAGATCGTCTCTGATGGTGACGTTTGAGTTGACCCCTGGCACGGCTGTCATCATGTTGGTTCTGACGGTTCCACTTTCCGTCAGGAGAGTGAGGCCCACGCGCGCGTGGTAATCGTCACTCCGGGTTTCACGCCTTATGTGGCATCTTCTCGTTGGCCACGTGTGCGGCAAAATCGGCATGTTTACCCATCGCATTAAATGCGATGGGTATACATATCCGATGAGATAAGGAGAACTCACTCGTCCTATACTGTTTTCATCCTTTTTCTCTCTATTCGTCCTCATACGGTCTTCAAATCTTCAAGCACTTGTAGCAGTTCTTCAAGTTCTCTTCATACCTTCAAGGTTTCTTTACATATCTTCAAGTTTTCTCTTAGATATTCAAAATTTCATCAACAAATACCGATGGCTGAAGAGCGTCCAGAAGAAAATCCCGGAGAAGAAGGTCCTGTTCCGGTTCTCCGATGGGACTTAGGCCTCTTTGAGCAGATAGTACGGGGTTTCCGGTTTCCACCGGAATTGGATGCCAAGTACCCTGGTCAAAACCAGACGGCCACCGATGCACCACCGGGGTATATCACTTTGTATGAGGACTTCTTCCAACAGGGCAACTTCCGGTTGCCGGCGACGAACTTCATGGCTCATATTTTGCAGTTTTATGGATTTCACATCTCCCAGATGAGCCCTCCTGGGATGGTTAGGGTTCGACACTTCGAGTTCCTGTGTCGAGCCCATGGTGTTGAACCTACTGTGGAGAGGTTCCGTGCTTTTTACCAGCTCATCAGGAATATGGGCTTCTTCTCCTTTGCTAGTCGGGGAGCTGCGAAGAAGATACTGCTGAATCCTCCTAAGAGTTTCCATGATTGGAAACCAAAATTTTTCTACATTCGCGAGGAGGTGATCCTGATCGCCATGACCTTCCGCGCCTGGTCAGAGCTGATACCGAAAGAAGATCTACCAATCCCGAAGCAAGCGAATTGGTATCAACAGCTTACTCCCACTCCAAACCAAGTGTTTGGGGAGAATGTTCTGGTAGCGGCGGGCATGAGCGATCAATTGGCGCCAGATAGCAAGGACGTTCCAATTTTGAAGCTTGGTGACCAAGGTTAGGCACTTTATCTCTTTGATTTCAGCTTTTTCATGGTCTGTTTTTTTTTTAAAAAAATCTTGTACCTGCGCGTGCAGAAGTGCAATTGTACCAGGCTACCTTCGCGACTTTTGGAGGTGTTATAGGCTCGCGCCCACTTAGAGCGGGGGAGCAATATTGGTATGACCAGATCAAGGGTTACTTTATGTACCCAGTTGCTGACGCTTTTGCTGATCCACCTACCTCTGCTGAAGGTGCGCATATTCCTAAACCTCGTCCTCTGCGCGCTTTGACCTCTGCTGGGAAAGAGATTGTTTATCTCTCCAGCGAGGAGTCTGTGGGATCATCAAATGGAGAGCTAAGTTCGTGGTCTAATATCTTTGCAGGTGTGTTGGGCGACTTGGGGATTGACCCTGAAGATAAGAAGAAAAAACCTATGAGGAAGAAGAAGGTTAACACCTTGGATCCTGAGGTGACCAGCAAGGGAGCTGGGAGTAGTCGCGCAACCGCTAGCGCTGCTGACAAAGGTACTCTCCGCCTTCGTCAAAGTAACTTAGAGGATTACGTTATTATCAGTGATTCATTTGAAGGTTTATCGCGTATAGGCGAGGAAGAAAACTGGAGCGGGTGGTTCAAAAAGCTCAGGGAGCGCGGGTTCTCGGAACCCGGATGCTGGTGCGACTCCTTCCTCTGTTGCGCATGAAGAGGAGGAAGAGGAAGCGGAAGAGGAGGAGCCTGCTGTAAAGTTAGTTACCAGGAAAAGAAATAGGGGTGAGACCACCGCTGGTGTGTCCACTGCGCCGAAAGCTGGTGCGGTTCCCTTGATCAGGAAACAAAGCAGCTTGCGCTCTCTTTTAGGTTCTCTCCTGGTAAGCCTTTCCTCAATTCTCTTCCTTTTGTTGTTGTCTCCTCTTAATCACTTAGATTTTTGCAGAGGCCAAGAAGAAAATGCCTGAGAAGGGTGTCGTATTTACAGAGCCTTCAGAGCCGGTGCAGAAAAGGCCTAAGGTTACTATCAAACCTTTCCAGGTTGCTGGGGCAGAGTCTGAAAAGGATAAACAAGCTGCTGAGACGGAGAGGGCGAAAGCTGCTGAGGCTGAGAAGAGACGAGTTGAGGAAAAGAAGAAAGCTGAGGAAGATAAGCGCAAAGCTGAGGAGGAGCGTAAGAAGAGGGCCGAAGAAGAGAAGAGAAAGAAGGTTGAGGAAGAGAGGAAAAGGAGAACCAAGGAAGAAAAAAGGAGGCAGGTTGAGGAAGAGCAGAAGAAAGCTGAGGAGGCGAAGAGGAAACGGGCGTCTGATAAACCTGCTAGTGATGAAACGAAAAGCTCTGGGACCGTGCGTATTGCAGGGCTTGACCAGCCCCATCATGAGAAAAGGAAAGACCCAGAGCTTGAGAAGGTGGTTCAATCTGTTAAGACTTCTACTGCGAAGGGATCGGGCTCTGCTTCTTCGGGAAAGCAAGGCGCACCGCCGTATTCTCCAATAGGCCCCCGGGATACTTTGGGGGATATTTATTACAAGTCTTACACAGAGGAGGGTCGTGGTGACTCTCCGCATCAACCGCCATGGGGTTTAAAGCAAAAAGATACTTTCCTTGAGTTCGCGCCTTGCCGTGATTGGCTTCTGAATTTCATTCCTCCTGGCGAGGTTGATCGTCAAAGGCACGAACCCATAGTGGGTTGTATCACGCCTATGTTGTTGGCGAGGCCAACACCCGAGCTGCTAACCATCAAATTGTTCGTGAGTGGCGAACTATGGTTAGGGAGAGGGAGGATTGGGAGAGATACCGCGAGCGGATATTAAGGCGTGTTGATGACTTTGAAAAATCGAAAGCTGCATTTGACGAAGAGAAGGTGAAATTTGAAGCTGACCGGAAGTCGGAGGAGTGGGGTCGTGAAAGCCTTAAGGGCAAGCTTCGAGCTGCCGAGGAGCTGCTGGCGAAGGAGAAAGCGGAATGGAAGAAAATATGCGAAAGGGACAACCAGCGCGCTTATGCTGCTCGATCCAAGATTGTCGAGCTTGAAGGCAAGGTTGCTGATCTGACCGCGAAGGTTGAGGATGCGCAGGCTGTGCAAGCTGCTAAGGAGCAGACTGAGGTTTGTAAAAGGTTTGACCTTTTTAGTTCATGTTCTTGTTGGCTTAAATAACTGATCCTTTTATCCCTTGTAGGTTGAGCTAGCCGAGTTGAAGGTGCAACTATCTGGTAAAGCCAAGGATTTGATTGCCAAGGATGTCGAGATTGCTGAGTTGAAACGCCGCTTGCAAGATCAGGTCGACAAAAGCGAGTCCTTGGAAATTGACCTTGCAGCTGAGAAGAGTAAGGCTGCCTCTGCTGAAGAAGCCAAACAAAAAGCTGAGGAGGCGCGAGACATTAGCACAACTGCTCTTAATGTGGCGCAAAACAATTACTCCGAAGCTCAAGGCATTGTGGATACTTTGGTCTCTGAAGCTGAGTGGCTTCGCGGCAGAGGAATAGCTCTTGTATGGTTTCTTGTCTTTGGTGATATTTGTTGGAAACTAGTGTCTCTTACTTATTACCTTCATTGTAGATGGCCAACTCCATCTTGAATGCTGGGGAGCTTGACAAGGCTGTTGTTGCTCTGATTGATGCTTCCCGCGCCGTTGGCCATCGTGGAGGTTATCTCGAGTGTGCGCAACATGCTACAGAGATGCTTGGACAAGAATTCGACACTAGTCACTGCTCAGTGACTGATCAAGCTGAGGCTGAGCTAACCTGCGCTGAACATGGTTATGACCATCTATCCCTACCTGTGATGGATTTGGTTACTGAAGCGCTGAAGCATGATGATTGGTGTCAGCGGCTAAAGACTATACTTGACCCACTAGAGACCGTTGAATTGTCTGATGAAGAGGAAACTGCGGGTGATGATGTCACACCCCAACCAATGGCGGAAACATCGGGATGAGACGAAGTGTGAAGATTGCTAGAGACATCATAACGCTATTTGTGACAATATTTAGAAAATCCAAATTTCATTTCATTTCATAACTTCAAATAGTCAACATTACAAGAAATTCAAATACAACAAGTTTAACGAAACAACATGATAACATAACAAAATTTGATACAACATATTAAACCCTAACGTCTATATGTGTATCTAGGCATCAACGCTATTTCTTTTCTTAGCATCGTCCTCATCAACCTGTAACATGTTTAAAATAATTCAATGCAAAAGCAAAGGCGAGTATACAAGTTTGGTACATACATAGCATAAGATAAAAGTGTGAACAATTCCTCATAGCAAGCATGCGATTCAAGATAAACATTAAATATGGCATGTGTATAACATATCAAACCAAGAAAACGCAACTTGCTCATGACATAACCAAAGTTTCAGTAGAGGCGGGTCGTTAATCCTATAGCGCTACATATGTCAAGGTTTGGCTCGTACGAAGTTAATGATAAGTTCTACACATAAGAATCACCCAAATTTAAAGTATCAAGCCATCACATATACAAGCATGTTATAGGAATGTTCATGTGTTTAGACAAAAGTTCATGTGTAAGTTTCAATAGGTAAACATGTTACACCCCAAAAGTGATAAAAGTAAAAAGGGGGAATACGAGTATACTCACGGTTTACAAGTGGTGACTTGAAATTCCGAGAGCAAGTTTGTAGATGAATTAGTTCGGAGCACCTTGTCCTTCTACACAAGGAAACGTAGGTGTGTGAGTTTGGCGTATAACGGAAGATTATAGATTCGGAGTTTTTAATATATAGAAAGTAACATAGGTGAAAATAATCATCTTGTACGCATAACTCTTGTTCTTGACACTATTGAAACTCAAAAGAGTTGGTATGATTTCATGGATTCTAAGATCCATTAGAGTCGTAACAAGGGCATGGTCATAGATGATGTAACGTCCACTTAACAAATAACTATTAAGTCATCATCAAGTCTTAGTTACTTAGATGTATACATATAGAATAACTTAGATATTATATAGTTTACAAGTCTTATGATTCAAGCATGAGGTAGGAGATTAATGTCTCCATTTAGGTACCTCTTTGTGTCATAGAATACATACATGAGGTAGGAAGAACAAGCTTCCATTTAGGCACCTCTATTGTTCACCACTACACTTGTTGTTATAAACAACAAGGAGGGTCATGAACATACAAGTATCAAGGTATTAACAACAACTAATCTATAGCAAAACATCAAGTAATGAGTGGATTCTTATGAAGGATAGCCCAAGCTAATCCAACCATCACACATTCAACAAGTTTCACACTTGAACATTACTTGTGGGTAAAACCCTAATTAAAAACAGAAAGTTTATGAGGTTTTAACCTCTGATTTAGATGTCTCAACCTTGTTTTTAAGCTTAACCAACCATGGGATAAGTTGTAAGCATTAGGACATAGGTATGAGATGTGTTGGACAAAAGTTGCATAGATTTAAACAAGTTTTTGATGAACATAAAAACAAACAGAAAGTTTATGGACTATTTCGGGGCATTTCCAGGTCTGATTTCTCCAAGGAGAAGTCTAGGAATCGAACCCCATGATTATACAAGCAAGTAGGAAAAAGAATCGAGTGAATCGGATAAGAATTGAGTGAGTTATGCTCATTTTCGTGAAGGGGTGTCAATCTACTCGAACCCTTGCTTTCAGCTACGGTTTGGTGGATGTTTTGTGAGTTTTTAGGGTTCTAAAAGTGGTAGGGAGGCTGGTTATAAGGGGTATTTATAGGGGGAAGGATTAGGGTTTCAATGGGTTGGGCTTTGGAAGTGTTTAGAAGGGGTTACACCTTGAAACTAGCCCACAAAACCCAACTATATGGGCTGAATTTTGCTGAATTGGGGCTGCCATATTTCTTTATTTTTTATTTTTTTAAAACATTATAATGAGTAATTTTGTTAGTTAAGTTGTGTAATAATGTGCAACAATGTTTCCCCTAACTTGTAACAAAGTGAAATATGAAATAAAACATGGTTTAACTAGGTAAAAAGTGTAATGTACAAGTTTTATTTACGAAGCAAGTTCCGTATTTTACAACGATTACAATGAAAGAATGGTTATAAGAACACAAGATTTCCAAAGTTAGAATTTCACGTAAGGTTTCTAAATGTAGGAAGTTTGAAAACGCAGGGCGTTACAGATGATGGCGGTAATGATGATGAAGGCGATAAGCATGACGACGATGGTGATGGTGATGGCGTTTAATAGATGGTGTTGAAGGCTTTGTGCCTTGTAATTTTTGTTTAGTTTTTGAATGTATCGTGTCGCGCGGTCGCGCTTCACTTAGATCGAATGGATGATAGGCTTTATGTAACTGTTGCGCGTTTGCGTTAATTTAAATATGATGTTTTATGTTTATTCTGTCTTGTTACAATTATTGTACTGTTGTTAGAAACTTTGGTTAAGTTAGCGCGAATAAATGTAAGTGTAGCTCTTGTGAGAGGGTAACTGCTCGGTCTCGCGCTGTGTTCGCGGAGGACCTTGCGGGCATAAATTCAAGAGCCTGTAATTCACTGAAGTGTTTTCGTGCTAATCAAAAGTTTAAAATGCATTTGTAACTCAGGAAGCATATGGTAGCAAGGAAACATGTCGTATGTTTTCATTAATTGGGAAACAGGCGCTTAGGCCAATCATACATTGCGGAGAACATAAAGGGCGTTTAGCCAACACAGGAAATTAAGTAGGCGTATGGCCCACATGAGAGAAATGGCGCATGGCCTAGAGTAGTTACATATAGCACTTGCGCAGTTGTTGCGCGTTCCACGTGCGCGGGATGATGTGTCCATCCAATGTTCGCAATTTGTATGCCCCCTTTCCTAGCACTTCGTGAACCAAGTATGGGCCTTCCCATTTGGGTGCTAGTTTTCCTAGGCGTTCGGCGTTCGAAGCTTCGTTATCTCGAAAAACGTATTCTCCTGGAGTGAAGGTACAAATGCGGACTCTCGCATTGTAGTACCTTTCCAGTTGTGTCTTGTATTTCGCTTCCTTAATATGCGCAATCTCGCGTCTTTCTTCCAGGAGATCCAAATCGAGACGGCGCTCTGCTTCATTATCAACCGTGTTGACTGCTGTCAAGCGCAGTGAGGGGTGTCCAACTTCCGCCAGGATAACTGCTTCCGAGCCGTATACTAGGCTGAAAGGAGTTTCACCGGTGCTTGTCTTCGGCATGGTTCGATGAGCCCATAGGATGCTTGGGAGCTCATCTACCCAGCCTCATCTCTTTGTGCCCAGTCGGGCTTTTATCCCCTCTACGATACTTTTGTTGACGCTTTCCACTTGACCGTTGCCTTGAGGATGCGCAATGGACGAGAAGGTATGCTTGATCTTCATTTCCTTCATCCAATTTTGAAGATCCTCAGAAGCAAAATTGGTACCGTTGTCTGTGACGATTTTAAGTGGAAGACCAAATCTGCAGATGATGTGTTCCTAGATGAACTTGCGCACCACTATTGCAGTGGTTGATGCTAGATTCTTGGCCTCCACCCACTTGGTGAAATAATCAACAGCCACGATTATAAACTTTACGGCTCCCGGGGCGTCTGGGAAAGGTCCCATCATATCAATCCCCCACTGTTGAAAAGGCCAAGCAGTGGATATTGGGATAACATCATTGTTTTGGCGCAAGGTCTTTGGAGAATGCCGCTGACAAGAGTCGCATTTGCGCAACTCTTTCAGGGCGTCAACATGCATCCCTGGCCAATAATATGCAGCGTTCATGATCTTCACGACAACCATGCGTGGTCCTGCATGGATGCCACAAATCCCTTCATGGATCTCCCTGATTAGATAGTTCGCGTCTTGGGGATCTACGCAGCGCAATATGGGCCCCAAGAAGGACTTGCGGTATAGAATACCACCATTCATCTCATAATGCAGGGCCTTGTTTTGATTCTTCCTTGCCTCTGCTTTGCTCTCCGGGAGTATTCCTTCCTGCAGATACTGGATGATAGGGGTCATCCAGGATGGTTGCCCTATTTCGATCACACTTACCTGGTGCAGCAGGACTGATGGGTTTTTGAGTACTTCAATCCTTACCTCTTTTGCGAGATGTTGAAAGGAAGTTAAAGCAAGCTTGCTTAAGGCGTCTGCCTGTTTGTTTTCAGAACGATTGATGTGTACTACCTTATATTGTAACAACTGTCACTAAAATCCATAATTAGAATGGTAATTAGCTATTAAGGAAACCCTAATTGAGAAACCCAAGTGATTCCGCATAAACCCTAAAATTTTCATAACAATCGGAATCAGGATCAGGACCCCTAAAACTCAGGGGGGTTAAACCCTAGTAGATGTTTATCCTCTAAATTTGCTGTAGAAACGAAAATTTTTCGTTTAACTTACTCAGCAAGGCTATCTAGGACACGAAACAACCTAGGCTAGTAAATAGACCCGTCGCGCCACGCGACGGGTGCACATGTCTTCTTCGCGTGGCGCGAGGGAGGACATTTTTCAGATATAAATAGGGGACGTTGGCACTTGAATTTTGGTGTTCATTCGACGTCCAAATTCTCTGTAACCATCGAGTTATAGCGAATATCGTTCACAACACACACCGATACCGAAGTACTGCCACAATCAGGGTAATAATCGATCGCTATTACGATTCAACGTCCGATCGATTATAACTATCCAACGATTGTCCTAGTGCTGCTCAAATTGAGCTTGTACTTTGATTACTCGTCGTGATTTTGACTTGAATATTAGAGTGCTGTTCAAATTCGGACTATGCTCTGTTATTCGTTGTGAATCCGATTGAATTATCGAGTATTGCACTGATTAATCATTGTGAAGGTTTAATCTCGTGAATTGACGTAATTGCTGTATTAGTTACTAACCTGCCTATGTGTTCATTGTGTTAAATTAGGTTTAATCAAGGCTAATCAGTAGGCAAATTTTCACAGTTGAAACCGCAGAAGGAAATTCTGTAAACATAGATAAAATCTGGCAAGAAGGAAAAATAGAACTCTTAGGCCATAAATTTTCTGCAAATTTGTTACCAATGAAGTTAGCCGGATTCGATGTAGTATTAGGAATGGATTGGTTAATAACCAACCATGCACGAATCCTATGTGACAAAAATGCAGTAGAAATTCAAACCCCTACAGGAGAAGTAATTTTGATTACTGGAGATAAACCTCGAAAGCCATTGAAATTCATATCAGTAATGAAATTGGCTAGTTATTCGAGAAAACAGGAAATGGTGTATATGATTTCCGTAATCATTAACACTAAAAATAAGGAACTCCAGGACATCCCCGTAATCTCAGAATACCCAGACGTTTTTCCAGAAGAATTACCTGGATTACCACCTGATAGAGAAGTAGAATTTAGAATTCATTTAATTCCAGGTACTGCACCAATAGCCAAAGCACCATATAGATTAGCACCTACTGAAATGCTAGAATTGAAAAAGCAGTTAGATGAATTACTAAGCAAAGGATTTATACAACCGAGTTCATCCCCTTGGGGTGCACCAGTACTATTTGTGAAAAAGAAAGATGGATCGATGAGAATGTGTATCGATTATAGAGAATTGAATAAGGTTACGATTAAGAATCGATACCCATTACCTAGGATTGATGATCTCTTTGATCAATTGCAAGGAGCTAGGTATTTCTCTAAGATAGATTTAAGATCTGGATATCATCAGTTGAAGGTACAAGAAGAAGACATACCTAAAACTGCCTTCAGAACTAGGTATGGTCATTATGAGTTTACAGTCATGCCCTTTGGATTAACAAATGCCCCAGCAGCATTCATGGACATGATGAATCGAATCCGTAAACCATACTTGGATAAATTTGTGATCGTTTTCATCGACGACATACTTATTTATTCCAAAAGCCAAAAAGAACATTGTGAACACTTACACGTTCTCTTAACTTTGTTAAGAAAAGAAAGGCTTTATGCCAAATTCTCAAAGTGTGAATTTTGGTTGCAAGAAGTACAATTCTTAGGTCATGTGGTAAATCATGAAGGTATCCATGTAGATCCTGCTAAAATAGAAGCAATTACAAAGTGGAAAGTCCCACAAACAGCTATGGAGATAAGAAGTTTTCTAGGCTTAGCTGGATACTATAGACGATTTATCAAAGATTTTTCTAAGATAGCCGTACCATTAACTAAGTTAACCTGTAAAGCTGCTAAGTTTGAATGGGGACCTAGACAAGAAGAAGCCTTTAAGATTTTAAAGCATAGATTGACGAATGCACCAATCTTAGCTTTACCGGAAGGAACAGAAGACTTTGAAGTATATTGTGATGCTTCAAAATTAGGCTATGGATGTGTGTTAATGCAACACAAAAAGGTAATTGCGTATGCTTCGAGACAATTGAAAAAGCACGAAGAAAATTATACGACTCATGATCTAGAACTAGGAGCCATAATTTTTGCCCTTAAGATATGGAGACATTATCTGTATGGAAGTAAGTTTACTGTTTATACAGATCATAAGAGTTTAAGATATATATTTGGGCAAAAAGAGTTAAACATGAGGCAAAGAAGATGGACGGAGATGCTGAGCGACTACGACTGTGATATTCAATATCACGAAGGAAAGGCAAATGTAGTTGCAGATGCCTTAAGTCGTAAGTACCATGAGAAACAGAAATGAGTCCGTGCTCTGAGGTTAAATCTACAAGTAGATTTAATGGCACAAATTAAAGAAATTCAGAAAACAACAATCCAAGACGATGCTGAAGGAATGAAAGGTTACCTAAAAGAACTAGAACAAGGAAATGATGGAATTTGGAAATTCCATAAGAAACGAATTTGGGTACCTAAGCAAGGTGAGTTAAGAAATAAAATTTTAGAAGAAGCTCATAAATCTAGGTATACCATGCACCCAGGAAACAATAAAATGTATCAAGATTTAAGGAATAATTTCTGGTGGATAGG
Organism: Helianthus annuus; assembly: GCF_002127325.2. NCBI lineage: Eukaryota > Viridiplantae > Streptophyta > Magnoliopsida > Asterales > Asteraceae > Helianthus > Helianthus annuus. The sequence continues at coordinate 65,181,154 of NC_035447.2, forward strand.
AATGAAAAAGGATATAGCCGAATACGTATCCAAGTGCTTAACTTGTTCACAAGTTAAAGCTGAACACCAGAAACCTTCAGGACTACTACAACAGTTAGAAATGCCTGTATGGAAATGGGAACTCATAACAATGGACTTTGTTACAAAGTTACCCAAAACCAAAAGAGGTAATGATGCGATTTGGGTAATCGTAGACCGATTAACCAAGTCAGCTCATTTCCTACCAATGAAAGAAACCTTTAGCATGGAAAGGTTAGCACAACTGTATGTGGACGAAGTAGTATCCCTACATGGAGTCCCGCTCTCCATTGTACCGGATAGAGATAGTCGTTTTACATCTCATTTCTAGACAAGTTTTCAGAAAGCAATGGGAACTCGACTAAATCTAAGTACTGCTTATCATCCACAAACAGACGGACAAAGTGAAAGGACAATACAAACTCTAGAAGACATGCTCCGAGCATGTGTAATTGACTTTGGTGGTAATTGGGATAGCCATTTGCCATTAATTGAATTCTCCTATAACAATAGTTATCATTCAAGCATCGAAGCTGCACCATTCGAAGCACTGTATGGACGCAAGTGCAGAACCCCAGTATGTTGGGCAGAAATAGGAGAAAGTCAATTATCAGGTCCTGAAATTGTACAAGAAACTACTGACAAGATAACTCAGATCAAGGAAAGATTAAAAACAGCTCGAGATCGCCAGAAAAGCTATGCAGACAATCGTCGCAAGCCGCTCGAATTCCAAGTAGGAGATAAAGTACTTTTAAAAGTTTCTCCTTGGAAAGGAGTAGTACGATTCGGTAAGAAAGGAAAGCTGAGTCCCAGATACATAGGACCATTTCCAATAAACCAACGAATAGGACCAGTTGCTTATCGTTTACAACTACCAGAAGAATTAGCTGGAGTACATGATGTATTTCATGTATCTAATCTCAAGAAATGTCTACCAGATGAATCCCTGGTAGTACCTCTTCCAGATGTAGAGGTGAACGACAAGTTGAAGTTTATAGAGAAACCACTACAGATCGAAGATAGAAAAGTCAAATTTCTCAAACACAAACGACTGGTGTTGGTCAAAGTCAAATGGAATTCAAGGAGAGGACCAGAATACACTTGAGAGCTAGAATCAGAAATGAAGCGCAAATATCCTCATTTATTCCCATAAATCTCGAGGACGAGATTTTTCTCAAGGTGGGGAGGATGTAACAACTGTCACTAAAATCCATAATTAGAATGGTAATTAGCTATTAAGGAAACCCTAATTGAGAAACCCAAGTGATTCCGCATAAACCCTAAAATTTTCATAACAATCGGAATCAGGATCAGGACCCCTAAAACTCAGGGGGGTTAAACCCTAGTAGATGTTTATCCTCTAAATTTGCTGTAGAAACGAAAATTTTTCGTTTAACTTACTCAGCAAGGCTATCTAGGACACGAAACAACCTAGGCTAGTAAATAGACCCGTCGCGCCACGCGACGGGTGCACATGTCTTCTTCGCGTGGCGCGAGGGAGGACATTTTTCAGATATAAATAGGGGACGTTGGCACTTGAATTTTGGTGTTCATTCGACGTCCAAATTCTCTGTAACCATCGAGTTATAGCGAATATCATTCACAACACACACCGATCACGAAGTACTGCCACAATCAGGGTAATAACTCGATCGCTATTACGATTCAACGTCCGATCGATTATAACTATCCAACGATTGTCCTAGTGCTGCTCAAATTGAGCTTGTACTTTGATTACTCGTCGTGATTTTGACTTGAATATTAGAGTGCTGTTCAAATTCGGACTATGCTCTGTTATTCGTTGTGAATCCGATTGAATTATCGAGTATTGCACTGATTAATCGTTGTGAAGGTTTAATCTCGTGAATTGACGTAATTGCTGTATTAGTTACTAACCTGCCTGTGTGTGCATTGTGTTAAATTAGGTTTAATCAAGGCTAATCAGTAGGCTTATCTATTTGCTCGTTAATCTGCAATGTGAGTCATTCTTCTTTTTAAATTGTTTTCTCACCGTTTGTGAGTAAGTATTACAATACCTCAAATTATTTTCAAGGTTATAATTACAGGGATTAAGTCTTTGTAATCACCAAATTACAGCTGGTATGTGGGGTATTGTGCACATTACTATGTTTATCACTCTAGGTGAGTGAATATCACTCTATGTGAGTGAACCGTCACTATTGGGGCGACGGGACCCAATAGTGGTATGACCACAGTCACAGATCCGGTCGAGTGACAAATACCCATTCTTGATAATTGGTTGATAGAAACATTGTAATCGCTCTTAATACTGTGAATTTATAACTAACGGGTCGTTTTAGAAAATAGAATGATTCACTCAGTATTTCCCCGCTGACAAAACCATTTTCAAACATGTTTCAGGTGATCTGTGTGATCCAGGAAAAGTGCAGTAAAGCACTATCAAGCTCAAGAAGTGGCTCAGTGTAAATAAACCAATAAAACGTGTTTTGAAAAATAAAGATTTCTGTGTGAAATCAACTTATTGTAAATTATGGGATTTATCCCTTAAAACTTTGTGTAATATATTAAACGAGCATTTTACGGTGAAAAGATCCTGTAATAAAAGACTTCCGCTGCCGCATAAATTAAATACCACGGGTACCACTGGAACTGCTCGCGGCTCCCGATTCCGTCCAGGGTGGGTCGAGGGTCGCGACAGAAGGTGGTATCAGAGCTAATAATTAATAACTATTGAGCCACTGATTTAAGCCTATTACGGAATTAAGTATTTGACAAAATACTTAATCCTACTAGTTATCATTCTGTGATTATTTGTTATATTAACTGATTATTTGATAGTTACAGTATGGGTAAGCAAAAGCTGTCTGCTATCTATCACAAACTAGATGTCGCATCTTCTTCTAAAAACCCAGTAAATTTAGAAGAAGGAATCTTTGTCCGCAAGGCAAACTATGAAAATCCTCTTTCCCCAGAGAAAAGGGATTCGATACTTAAAAAGAGTCAGGAGAAAAAAGAAACCCCGAACCAAGAGAGTTAGGTTTAACCCAGAAGTCCAAGAGTTGGGTAATAGTACACCTTGGGAAGATAAAATAGACAAGAAATGAGCAAATCTCTATATGCTAGCTACTGTAGCAGAAAATGCCAATCTCTAAATATCCGATAAGTTGGGTCTAGTAAGAAAAATCACAATCCAGTAAATAAATAAAGTCCTAGTGTGTTTATTTCTGTTATCCTTTGTATAAATTGGTATGCAATAAAACTTCAGTGTTGTTTGTTAAACTTTGTTCCAAAGTTTTAACATTGCATTCTTGTATTTTGCATATATAATATGCAGCATGAATGAGATGTCGGAAGCATTCCAGAATCTCAACTTATATCCAGTACCTATCGAAGTCTCTCACGACTTTACTGGTTACATTGCTGACATAGAAGAACCTGTGGAATTCAAAGCTCCACCGTTGGAAAAAGCCAAACCTAAAAAGAAAAGAAGATACGTAGGGTGGAGGAAAGTACGCCGTAGAAAACCAACTATTAAGAGACTTCCTAAAATACAAAATCCTGTGAGCATGAACAAGGGAAAGGAAATAGAAACTGGAGAAAGTTCGAAACCACCAGAAAAGGAAATAGGAATAGATCTTAAGCAAAAGGGAATAGAAATTGGCGAAAGCTCGAAACAGTCTGAGGAAATCACGTTCCAGGACGAAATAGACCGCCTACTGGATAATTGTAATGTTCTAGAGCCTATCAACAATAATCTTTTCTCTTATCCTGTTACAGCCCAATTTCCACTAAACCTAGGACCAACTATTCCAGACTCACTAGTTCACACTAGACCATTAGGCCAAATGGAGGAATGGTGGACTAATGACTGGCAATTCCAAAATATAGTTAATAGTCCCTATAGTTTTCTCCCACAGTTTGATCCAGAACCTATCCTTAATCCGCCAATGAGCTATGAAAATTTAGCTGAGTTACGTCAGTTTGGTGAAGAACTGATAGGCACGGGGAATAGGATCCGGGAAATGGGGGAGCAGATCTCTTGGAAGTATGACGAGATGGAGCGTCGTTACTAAAACTGCCAGTGGACCAAAAGTTAGGAAGGGCCGGAAAAAGTTTGTCTGTATTATAACTAATATAGTAAAACTGATTCTGTAAAATGGGCAATAAAACCTTGTAAGAAATGGTGTGTACGGATGCATATACAATATACAATAACAAAATGAAAGTCGAGAAATCGACAATTTTGGTTATGTTTGTATGTTGTAGTAATTTATATGTTCATCTGTGCTAAATTTGTTATTAAGTTAGACACTAATAATTCCTACTAATAAGCAGATGGAAAACGCTAACAATGAACCAATTAATGAAGTAAATCAATCTGAGCAAGAACAGGAAGATCAATATATAACCCGACAAGATATTGAGCACTTTATCGCCCAAGGGATAGCCAATGCTATTCCAGAAATTGTAGCTGCTGTTCAGAAACCTGCCGAACCACAATTAATTCCTAGTAAACGTATTCCAGAAGATAACGGCAGTAACAGCATAAATGGAGGCGGCAATCATGATGATCATGATCCGCAACAGGCCCCACTCCCTAAGAGAATAAAAACTGCAACGCCTGGTTGCACTTACAAAGAATTTCTTGCTTGCAAACCCGCAGAATTTGCAGGTAACGAAGGGGCAACTGCAACACTGCGCTGGTTAGAGAAAACCGAAGCAGTAATTGCAATAAGCAAATGTGCCGAAGAGGATCAAGTGATGTATGCATCAAATCTGTTCAAAGAAGGAGCACTCGAATGGTGGAACACGATCCTCCAGGCAAAAGGAAGAAGGATAGCCTATGCCATGAGTTGGGAAGAATTTAAGAGTCTTGTAGAAAGAAAATTCTGTCCCGAATACGAGAAGGAACAAATGGCAAACAAGTTCCTGAGTCATCGTATGTTAGGTGTAGATTGCCGGGGCTATACTTCGACATTCTTTGAATACGCAAGGGTGGTGCCAACACTGGCTTCGCCAGAACCGGTACTCATTTCTCGTTACATCTGGGGGTTAATTAGTGAAATCCGAAACATCGTTAAAGCTGCGAGACCTCGTACTATTGACGATGCTGTAGAATTAGCTAATACCCTGACGGATGAGTTGGTACGCACAAGAGAGGAAGATCGCAAGAAGGAATTAGCTCAAAAGATTACCCAAGGATTTCGTATGGGTAATATCAAGAAAAGAGGAACGGGGCAATCCTCATCACCTCCTTTATGCAAAACTTGCAAAAAGAAGCATTATGGACAATGCAACATAGTTTGTAATTTTTGCAAGACCAAAGGAAATCGGGAAGAAGACTGCAGGAAGAAAACAAGAATTTGCTATAATTGCAGAGAAAGAGGTCATTTCCAATTTGAATGTCCTAAATTAACTAAACCTGTAGCCAACCAAACCAAAACAGCTGAAGGAGCAACCAAGAGAAATGCGCGGGCATTCCAGCTAACCACTCAAGAGGCCGAACTCATTCCAGATGTGATAGCCGGTACGTTCCTAGTACATGACGTATTTGCAAAAGTATTATTTGACTCTGGTGCGAACCAAAGTTTTATTAATACTTCATTTTGTCAAGCTCTTAAGTTACCGTTAACCACTCTTAGGCAAATTTTCACAGTTGAAACCGCAGAAGGAAATTCTGTAAACATAGATAAAATCTGGCAAGAAGGAAAAATAGAACTCTTAGGCCATAAATTTTCTGCAAATTTGTTACCAATGAAGTTAGCCGGATTCGATGTAGTATTAGGAATGGATTGGTTAATAACCAACCATGCACGAATCCTATGTGACAAAAATGCAGTAGAAATTCAAACCCCTACAGGAGAAGTAATTTTGATTACTGGAGATAAACCTCGAAAGCCATTGAAATTCATATCAGTAATGAAATTGGCTAGTTATTCGAGAAAACAGGAAATGGTGTATATGATTTCCGTATTCATTAACACTAAAAATAAGGAACTCCAGGACATCCCCGTAATCTCAGAATACCCAGACGTTTTTACAGAAGAATTACTTGGATTACCACCTGATAGAGAAGTAGAATTTAGAATTCATTTAATTCCAGGTACTGCACCAATAGCCAAAGCACCATATAGATTAGCACCTACTGAAATGCTAGAATTGAAAAAGCAGTTAGATGAATTACTAAGCAAAGGATTTATACAACCGAGTTCATCCCCTTGGGGTGCACCAGTACTATTTGTGAAAAAGAAAGATGGATCGATGAGAATGTGTATCGATTATAGAGAATTGAATAAGGTTACGATTAAGAATCGATACCCATTACCTAGGATTGATGATCTCTTTGATCAATTGCAAGGAGCTAGGTATTTCTCTAAGATAGATTTAAGATCTGGATATCATCAGTTGAAGGTACAAGAAGAAGACATACCTAAAACTGCCTTCAGAACTAGGTATGGTCATTATGAGTTTACAGTCATGCCCTTTGGATTAACAAATGCCCCAGCAGCATTCATGGACATGATGAATCGAATCTGTAAACCATACTTGGATAAATTTGTGATCGTTTTCATCGACGACATACTTATTTATTCCAAAAGCCAAAAAGAACATTGTGAACACTTACACGTTCTCTTAACTTTGTTAAGAAAAGAAAGGCTTTATGCCAAATTCTCAAAGTGTGAATTCTGGTTGCAAGAAGTACAATTCTTAGGTCATGTGGTAAATCATGAAGGTATCCATGTAGATCCTGCTAAAATAGAAGCAATTACAAAGTGGAAAGTCCCACAAACAGCTATGGAGATAAGAAGTTTTCTAGGCTTAGCTGGATACTATAGACGATTTATCAAAGATTTTTCTAAGATAGCCGTACCATTAACTAAGTTAACCTGTAAAGCTGCTAAGTTTGAATGGGGACCTAGACAAGAAGAAGCCTTTAAGATTTTAAAGCATAGATTGACGAATGCACCAATCTTAGCTTTACCGGAAGGAACAGAAGACTTTGAAGTATATTGTGATGCTTCAAAATTAGGCTATGGATGTGTGTTAATGCAACGCAAAAAGGTAATTGCGTATGCTTCGAGACAATTGAAAAAGCACGAAGAAAATTATACGACTCATGATCTAGAACTAGGAGCCATAATTTTTGCCCTTAAGATATGGAGACATTATCTGTATGGAAGTAAGTTTACTGTTTATACAGATCATAAGAGTTTAAGATATATATTTGGGCAAAAAGAGTTAAACATGAGGCAAAGAAGATGGATGGAGATGCTGAGCGACTACGACTGTGATATTCAATATCACGAAGGAAAGGCAAATGTAGTTGCAGATGCCTTAAGTCGTAAGTACCATGAGAAACAGAAACGAGTCCGTGCTCTGAGGTTAAATCTACAAGTAGATTTAATGGCACAAATTAAAGAAATTCAGAAAACAACAATCCAAGACGATGCTGAAGGAATGAAAGGTTACCTAAAAGAACTAGAACAAGGAAATGATGGAATTTGGAAATTCCATAAGAAACGAATTTGGGTACCTAAGCAAGGTGAGTTAAGAAATAAAATTTTAGAAGAAGCTCATAAATCTAGGTATACCATGCACCCAGGAAACAATAAAATGTATCAAGATTTAAGGAATAATTTTTGGTGGATAGGAATGAAAAAGGATATAGCCGAATACGTATCCAAGTGCTTAACTTGTTCACAAGTTAAAGCTGAACACCAGAAACCTTCAGGACTACTACAACAGTTAGAAATGCCTGTATGGAAATGGGAACTCATAACAATGGACTTTGTTACAAAGTTACCCAAAACCAAAAGAGGTAATGATGCGATTTGGGTAATCGTAGACCGATTAACCAAGTCAGCTCATTTCCTACCAATGAAAGAAACCTTTAGCATGGAAAGGTTAGCACAACTGTATGTGGACGAAGTAGTATCCCTACATGGAGTCCCGCTCTCCATTGTACCGGATAGAGATAGTCGTTTTACATCTCATTTCTAGACAAGTTTTCAGAAAGCAATGGGAACTCGACTAAATCTAAGTACTGCTTATCATCCACAAACAGACGGACAAAGTGAAAGGACAATACAAACTCTAGAAGACATGCTCCGAGCATGTGTAATTGACTTTGGTGGTAATTGGGATAGCCATTTGCCATTAATTGAATTCTCCTATAACAATAGTTATCATTCAAGCATCGAAGCTGCACCATTCGAAGCACTGTATGGACGCAAGTGCAGAACCCCAGTATGTTGGGCAGAAATAGGAGAAAGTCAATTATCAGGTCCTGAAATTGTACAAGAAACTACTGACAAGATAACTCAGATCAAGGAAAGATTAAAAACAGCTCGAGATCGCCAGAAAAGCTATGCAGACAATCGTCGCAAGCCGCTCGAATTCCAAGTAGGAGATAAAGTACTTTTAAAAGTTTCTCCTTGGAAAGGAGTAGTACGATTCGGTAAGAAAGGAAAGCTGAGTCCCAGATACATAGGACCATTTCCAATAAACCAACGAATAGGACCAGTTGCTTATCGTTTACAACTACCAGAAGAATTAGCTGGAGTACATGATGTATTTCATGTATCTAATCTCAAGAAATGTCTATCAGATGAATCCCTGGTAGTACCTCTTCAAGATGTAGAGGTGAACGACAAGTTGAAGTTTATAGAGAAACCACTACAGATCGAAGATAGAAAAGTCAAATTTCTCAAACACAAACGACTGGTGTTGGTCAAAGTCAAATGGAATTCAAGGAGAGGACCAGAATACACTTGAGAGCTAGAATCAGAAATGAAGCGCAAATATCCTCATTTATTCCCATAAATCTCGAGGACGAGATTTTTCTCAAGGTGGGGAGGATGTAACAACTGTCACTAAAATCCATAATTAGAATGGTAATTAGCTATTAAGGAAACCCTAATTGAGAAACCCAAGTGATTCCGCATAAACCCTAAAATTTTCATAACAATCGGAATCAGGATCAGGACCCCTAAAACTCAGTGGGGTTAAACCCTAGTAGATGTTTATCCTCTAAATTTGCTGTAGAAACGAAAATTTTTCGTTTAACTTACTCAGCAAGGCTATCTAGGACACGAAACAACCTAGGCTAGTAAATAGACCCGTCGCGCCACGCGACGGGTGCACATGTCTTCTTCGCGTGGCGCGAGGGAGGACATTTTTCAGATATAAATAGGGGACGTTGGCACTTGAATTTTGGTGTTCATTCGACGTCCAAATTCTCTGTAACCATCGAGTTATAGCGAATATCGTTCACAACACACACCGATCACGAAGTACTGCCACAATCAGGGTAATAACTCGATCGCTATTACGATTCAACGTCCGATCGATTATAAGGCTATAACGTCGCCTTTTGCATCATAGATTCCGTTGGCTTGACTGGCGATCAAAAGTGAATCAACGTGGGCTTGCAGATTTTTAGCTCCCATTTTTATGGCGAGGCGCAAGCCTGCCAGAAATGCCTCGTACTCTGCTTCGTTGTTTCTATTCTTAAAACCAACCTGATGGCGTATGTAAATTCATGTTTTTCAGGGCTCACAAGGCGCCATCTGGCTCCTGCGCCGTCCTCGTTTGAGGCCCCATCTGTGTACAGCAACCATAACTCATCAGATGTATCTTTCGTGGGAGTTTCGACAATCTCGCAATCCTTAACTTTTTCTGTTGGGACTTCTGTGATGAAGTCTGCAAGGACTTGACCCTTAATGACTGGGCGCAGCCTATACAAAATGTTGTGGCCCCCCAACTCGATCGCCCACTTTGCTAATCGCCCAGATGTCTCTGGTTTTTGAATATCGTCCCAATGTGGAAATTGGCGAGCACGGTGATGACATGGCCTGTGAAATATCGGCGCAGCCTTCTGGAGGCATGTAGCAGTGCCAGTACCAGTTTCTCCATCGTTGAATATCTCGTTTCTGGATCTGTGAGCATTCTACTGACATAGTAGATTGGAGTCTGAACTCCATTTCTTTCTACAAGCAATACGACAAGTACAAGATGAGCGGCTCCTTTTCGAACGGTGCAGTCAGGGTTGGGAGTTCGATCAAACACTCATTCATTTGCTAAAAAGCCTTCTCTGCTTCAGGCGTCCACCTGAACTCTTGTTTCTTCACACAGTTGCGCAGAGTGCTGATGAAAGGGTATGACTTCTCGACATGATTTGACAGGAAACGGTTAAGCGCGGCTAAGCGGCCGACAACCTTTGCATCTCCTTGATTGTTCTTGGTGATAGCATCCGTTCTATTGCTTGAACCTTCTCTGGATTTACCTTAAATCCGCCATTTGTGACTATGAAGCCCAAGAATTTTCCCTCCTCCATACCAAAGGAACATTTGACTGGATTCAATTTCATATTCACGCTTCTCAATGAGTTGAATGTTTTCTCGATGTCTTTCAACATTTGGTCCGCTTCAGGACTTTTTACCACCAAATCGTCGATGTAAACTTTGCTTCCCAATATCTCCGGCAAAGGTCTTGTCCATCAGGCGCTGGTACGTGGCACCAGCATTTTTGAGACCGAACGGCATCCCGTATAACAGAAGATCCCGAGATCGGTTCTGAAAGCTGTCTTGTCTTCGTCTTCAAGCTTCATTTGAACCTGGTGGTATCCCTTGTAGCAATCCAAGAAACATTTCCATCTGTATGGTGCGAGGGAGTCTATTTTTTTGTCGATCTCAGGCAAAGAATATCAATCTTTAGGGCATGCCTTGTTGAGATCAGTATAATCAACGCATATTTGCCATCCTCCACTAGACTTCTCCACCATTACTGGGTTCGCGACCCTTTGATAACGTACTTCTCGCAAGATTCCAGCTTTGAGTAGTTCGCATACTTGCTCATTCATTGCCTTGGTTTTGTCTGCCCCTAAGCTGCGCCTTCTCTGGACCTTGGGTTCGACGGAGGGGTAGGTGTTTAGACAATGCTCGGTAATGTCGCGCGGGACACCGGTCATGTCTGCCGGGGTCCGGGCGAAGATGTCCATATTCCTGAATAGGAGTTGCTTTAGATGCGTTCTGATGTCTGGTGAGATTGCGTGGCCTATCGTCACCGTTTGCTCTGGGTATTTGCGGTTTAACACCCATTTCTCTGGCTCGGTTGTTGAAACCTTCGCCTCTTTTGTTGGGCGCATCTCTTCTGTTGACATCACTTCTTTCTTAGCATAGATAATTGCCACCTCCGTCTTGGTTGGAAACCCTATCGCTGAGTGGGGGGGTGGAGGTTACCATGTTTAGCTCGCTTTGGGTTTCTCTCCCAATCAACACATCATGCCTTGATTTGACAGGCATCACCATGAAGTTTACATTTGTGGTTCTCGAATGCTTCCCGTCAGAGAGCGTGACGGGGAAGCTGATTTGGCCTAGCGGGAAGACCATTTCGTTGCAAAATCCAGACAGTGGGTAATCAACTGGCTCAAGTCTCGCTTTATCATCCTCATCAAACTGATTAAAACATTGCTCATAGATGATATCAGCTGTACTTCCTGGGTCAATGAAGACATACTCCGTTTCATAATGTCCGATAATACCGGTGATGACGACGGGTCGAGTGGCGCGAGGCCCGCCGCGTACTCCCGGGAAATTGACCTGTTGCTCTTGCCATGAGGGTTCATAAGGGCGCTTGCCTTTCTCTTTCACGCTGTATCTTGGTCCATTGACCATATGTGTTTCTAGGCGTCGAACTTTCTTGTGGTTCCCTTCATCATGGCGTTGAATCTGCCGAGTTTCTTTGCACACGTTTTTCACCAAGTGGCTTAGCTTCCCAATTTTTAGCGCTCTCTCAATCTCTTGACGTAAACTGAAGCAATCATCTGTTAGGTGCCCTGTATCTTTGTGGAAGTCGCAGTACATGTTGGGGTCTTGCCCCTTCTTGTTTGTCATAGGCCTTGGAGCCTTAAAATCATGATTCTCCGTCATCAACACCTCTTTTGGTGTTTTTATGAGCGGAGTCCAGTGCTTTTCTCGGTTATCATCCCTGACTGCTTCTTGATAGCCGATTCTATCAATTGTGTCGTGCGCATCTTCTCTATAGCGCGGCCTCTCGTCATGTCCCCTTGATCTTCCGAATTTCCAATCGTGACTTTTATACTTGTTGCGCTTGTTGTGATCGCGCGAGTTTCCCTTGGAAAATCGGTCTTCAGAATAATGATTCTTGTTTTCGGCGAGTAACTCTTCAGTTTGCGCGACAATTTTCACGGCTTCCATGAGTTTATCCCATTCTTTGGGCATTCCATCTTTCCTAGTGATTGTTTTGATGAGACTATCACAGCGAATGGCTTTCTTGAAGTGGCAACGCATGAGTTGTTCGCTTACGCCACCAATCTCTAAGCACTCCTTCTTAAAGCGAGTGATGAAATCTTCTAAACCCTCGTTATCTCTGCGCCAGATGTCCTCTACCTCAGCTGTGTCACGCTGGTAACGTCTTTGTTGACTGAAGTAACTCAGGAACTGCGTCTTGAAATCCACCCATGACTTGATCTTTCCCGGAGGAAGGCTGTCGAACCAGGCGCGAGCAGCCCCTGTAAGAGTTTGAATGAACAGATGGCACCACATAGGCATATTCCATCCTCCCATGCAACCTACGCTTGTGAAAGTTCTGACGTGATCATCGGGATCAGTCAATCCGTTAAACTTTCCAACTGTCGGAGGTAACTTCTCTCTTGAAAGTGGCGCTTGCGCAATTTTTGGAATGAACTTTGAATGCTCTGCAGCTTCAGCTGGACGATAGGCGAGGCGAAAATCTCTTTCTGCCTCTTCAGTGTACCCGACATGCTGTCTTGGTTTGTAGTATTCATGGTTCTTTTGCAAGCGATTGAAGACTGGCGAACCCTCATCATCTTGCCAAGTTGGATCGTTCGGGTAAGTATCCTCCCATTCATTGTTCATGTTGCGCGGCGTCAGCCGGCTATGAACTGGACCTCTTTGAAGGTGTTATGGATAGTCATAGTAGCTTTTTGTCTCTCCCCGTGTATCGCGCATGTCATGCACGCTTAGTCGTCTGGTAGGGGGAGGTCTATTAGCTCTGCCTTGGATGTTTTGCTGTGGGGGTATCTGGCGTGCCCCCTGACTCTGTCCCTGGGGAGTAACCAAAGACGGTTCTGCCTTTAAGACTGCTTGTTGTGCGATCAGAGATTGATATGCTGCGTTAATGGTGGCAATATTTTTGGCGTACCACGAGGCTGGAGTTTCGCCCTCTGGTAGCCCTAATAGTGCCGAAACGTTCTGGGGTGGAGCCGGGTTTGAAGGTCCCTCGCTGTTGTTTCCTGGGGTCACCGTCTGAGTGATGCGAATGATGCTCCCGCGCGGCCCCCCAGTGTTGGTTACTTCGATTTCGCCAATTTCTTCAATGTGCTGGGGTTAGACATTTTGATTACCCTCGCCCAACACCGCATTAGAGTTTGTTCCGAAACCAAACTCGGAAATGATTGCTTGACCAGCCATGATCGAAGGAAGAAAAAACGACGGCAAACTCAGAAAAAATAAGATGAAAGTGGTTGTAGAAAACCGGTGGGCGCCAATGAAGAAACACAAAACTAATTATGTGACTAATCAGTTGGGTTTATGTTTCTGCCATAAAGGTTAATCTTCTAATGACTTTCTGAGCTTCGTCCTAATCATCTAAATCCTGCAAAACAGAACACCGTTACTCGTTAAGAGGGGAATATGGGGGTTTCCCTCTTAACCGGGCTCCGGCGTGAGAATAAGCGACTGCTTTGGGGAAGATAAATAAGTATTAAGAGTGAGAGTAGAGGGAATGGAATGTTTAACATGTGAAGTGAGGTCTCTATTTATAGCCGGAGAGGTGTAAGAGGATGTGGGCTGATGGGCCTTGGGCCGGAAGGCGACAACATAGCGGATATGCTCTTTGTCTCACTGGTGTCGACCGTTAGTGGCTTTTAGAAGTTCTCCGGCGCTGGCACACCTTGATTGGAGCCACGTATCGTTGTTGTCGGCCTTGTTGTCCTTTTGCCATCAGCAGACAAGTGGAGATCGTGGGGCAGGTGTCCCCGCCCTTTGATTGGTGCCACGTAGGCGTCCTTAGGTACTTTTCCTCTCCTGCACGTCAGACGATCGTGGAGCAAGATTGAACAGAGCCTGTAGGATGCGGATTGGCTCCTTTTACCTGCCACTTGTACCTTTTGTACCTTCTGACTCTGGTCTTGCGCTGCAACCTTTATGCGACCCTTGCTGAGCATGGAACTAGCTTGCGCAGTTTTATAGGTACTGAAGACTCTTATCAGAATGCTAAGTGTCGTAATCGTAGTTCCCTTTTGGCTGGACCTCGCGCCTTCTTAATGGAATGTGGCGTAGCTCGCGCGAGGTTGCTACTAAGAGAATTGTTGAATAAGGAATATGGCCCTGCACACAGCCTTGATGAAAGTTTGCGCGGCTTTTTTGGGGCCATACCCTTCAACTGGTATACAACAATCTGAAACATATTATACTATCATGAAAAATAGAGATCAACTATCATGCAATATACAGTCTTAGGCTTTACCTAAAAAGAAAACGATCTATATGACGCCATTGAGAATCAAGGCACATATTTCCAAATATTTTCACATCTCTAGAGAAGATTTCAAGTCCCTTTCTTAAAGGACAACACATTATGAAATGAGCATAAAATTTCTTTTAAGGCTGAAGGGTGTGGCATAAAGCCCCTAGGAGCTTTATCATTTCACATTAGTGTCATGTTACATAGGGGGCTTTAAAGCCCCTTCCTTTAAGTTGCATGCAATTAGGGGTGTTAAACGGGTCGTGTTCGCGTGTTGGCAGGTTCAACCCGACCTGAACCCGAAAATTTTACACGAACTCGAACCCGACCCGAACCCGAAAATTTTGCCATACATATGAACCCGAACCCGACACGAATATTCGTGGGTTGATCCGAACACAACCCGTTTAACCCGAATTTTTTATTTTTTTTAATTTTTTGCCACAAATTAATGTATTAAATTAAAATTTACTTTAAAAACACAAATGTATATAATACAATTATATTTAATTTATAAAAAATTATATGAATATCTCTTTTAAAGTTATAATTATGGCATAAAATACACACACAATTTAATTTATAACATAAAACATATTGTAAAAAATATAACATAATATAAAGAGGTTAAACGGGTCAACCCGCCAGCCTGACTTGGTTGACCCGAACCCGACCCTTTTAGCTAAACGGGTTCGCGGGTTCAACCTGAAACTGACCCGAACCCGTTTAGACTAAATCTAAAGCCGTGAATTTCGTGTTAGGTTCGTGTCGTGTTAGAAATTAACACCTCTACATGCAATGGTTTAAAGCCCCTTTAACCCCCCCCCTTCCCCCCCCTCCATTAAACAAAATACAAAAAAAAAAAAAAATAAAGAGAAGAGATTTGATTGGTTGAAAATGATGGGCCCCACCTTTTTTCCCTTTAACTCCCGTTACTGCAATGGAGCCCTCCCCATAGCGCCCCCCCTTTGGCGCCCAGGGGATGGCTATGAGGCGCTATAGATGATGATGTGGCGGGGGGGTTTATGCCACACCCCCAGGCCTAACAGTAGGCAATGATAAAAAATAAAAAATTTATCCCAACAACAGGTAAAAGTGGTGCTAAGGGCTGGGCAGGTTAAATATGTTAGGTAATAGGTTCAGGTTGACAAGTGTACCCTTTTAGGGTAGATTAAAATGGATAGGTTTTGATTGGCAACTTGACCTGCCATCACCGAATGAAATGCAGGCAAACAAAAGTTTATAAAACAATCAGCACAATACGAACCTATGAAAAATGGATATTTCAGCTCGACAGGTAAAATCATGGCTAAAAAGGTCAACACATCATTAGCATACACCTAAAATCTAGTTGTTGCCTTGGCGACAAATGATTGAGTTATAAAGATACTACTTTTAATAGGATTGTATCAAGCATCAATGGTTGTTCAGCTGCTGCCTTGGCGACAAACGATTCAAGTGGCTTGAATCCATTCTTGCCTCCTAGAATCATAAGAATTCCAAGCATTAGTGGTATCAATAGAAGGCTACAAGATAAGCACATCATTAGCATAAACCTAAAATCCAACATATCACCTACTGTTAAACCATTATATATGTGTGTGTATATATATATATATATATAGGGTTGGGCTATATAGAAAACCCTAAATATTTAAGAAACCCGGAAAACTCAAAGCTCCCGACTTTTATTTTTTGAAAAACATAACACATGTAATATACATGCTTTTAAGAGTTTTGGGCCAAAAAAATCAAAAAAGCGCCGAAGGGTTTTTTTTTTTTAAAAAAAAAACAAATTTCAGCATTTTTGTCTAACACATGTTAGGCAACCGGACATTGCTGAAATTTGTTTATTTTTTTAAAAAAAAAATCCCTTCGGCGCTTTTTTGTTTTTTTTGGCCCAAAACACTTTAAAACATGTATATTACATGTGTTATTTTTTTCAAAAAAAAAAAATGTCGGGAGGTTGGGTAAAAATGAGGGGAGATTTGAGTTTCTAGAGTTTCCTAAGAATTTAAGGGTTTTCTGTCTAGCATTCCCCTATATATATATATATATATATATATATATATATATATATATATATATATATATATATATAGGCTAATTATAAGGAGAAAACTCACTCTAGTTGACTAAACCCTGAAAACTCACACATGTGGCTAGGATTGATCCACGTATGTATTTAGATTGAGAGTAGGAAAGGGCATAACGGTCTTTTTCTTTCTTTACCTTTTGAGTTTTGTTGACCCTTTTTCATGTGTAAGTCTGCACATGCAGACCTTTCAACATTGCTTGTTCTCGTCAAGCTTTTCATTAATTACATTGTACTTATGTATCTCTCTCTCACATGTTCTTTTTACATATTCATGGATATAATCTCAAGCCATAATCTCAACTCTCATTTATTTTGAACCAGAGAGTGCAGTGAGAGAAAGAAACCAACTCTCATTTCCAAGTTCCAACTCTCTACTCCATCTCTCTACCAACAACATCGCCTCCTCCTTCCACCACCACCAACACCGCCGTAACCTACCACCACCACCAGCGTCTTAAACTCTCATCCCCACAGCCGGATCCGGATCCAGATCGGAAATAATTAGAATTAAACATCACTCTTCCTCTATCTTTCCACCATCTCCCATCTCTCTCTCTTCGGGAACCAGATCTGCAATGGTGGTTGCAGATTTGGTGGAAGGTTAGGGTTTGTTCGAAATAAAATTTTGGGGTTTTCATGTACAAAAGAGGATAGCTCAAATTGACGGTTGAAGGTTGATGAAGGATGGTGGCAGGTGGGGTTGATGGCGGATATTGATGGCAGTCGTTGTTGTTGAAGGAAGGTGGCAGGTGGGTTGATGTTGGCGGTTGTTGATGAAGGATGGTCGCAGGTGGGTGGTGATCGTTGAAGGTTGATGAAGGATGGTGGCAAGTGGTGGTCCGATGGTAGTGGTGGTTGTTGGGAGCTACGGTGGTGGAGGGTCTAGCTGAAAACATGAATAATCAAAGCCAAAGCCAATTTCAGGTGCTCGATTTGATTTTGAAGCCTTTTTTTAAGCTTATTTAATTCAGGTGCTCGATTTGATTCATTTTTTAGGCTGCATTTTTAGTCTGCATTTTTGTTGTTTTTATGGATCTGCAATTTTTTTTGTTCAAGAAGATAAAGGTTTTTAAGTTCTTGTTTTATGGATCTGCAAATCCGATGTTGAAGATGATGTTTTTGTTCGAACCAGGCAAAGATCCAGTAAAATTACACATCCTTTTTTACGTTTTTTGAGGATGCTGAAGGGTTTTGTTCGAATTTTTTGTTCAAGAAGGTGAATATGTATGTTTTTAAGCTTTTTTTGCAAATCTGCAATTTTTTTACTCTGCTTTTTTGTTGTTTTTTGTGGATCTATAATTTTTTTATTTTTTGTTTAAGAAGATGAAGGTTTTTAAGTTCTTGTTTTCTATACGTATTGCTTTTTATTATTGATTTTATCATTTTTTTGTGTAAATTTTGTTTCAGATTTCTGAACAAATCGAAACAATTTGATTTAAGTTCTTGTTTATTGAATTAAATTGAAGTTACTTTTATTGTTTATTGTTATTAATTGTAGTTTTCTCTTGATACAAATAATAAAGATAGAGTAAATTTTGTTAGATGAAACAAATGTGATAGTTTACAAAAGTTAAAGGGATTCGTGTGAGTGTAACAATTGGTTCATAATAATGTAATAGATGGGCTATGTAACTCAACATAAATGGGTTTAGTAATGTAACAATTCTAATATGTTTTGTTAGTTACATATTTAAAAATTCTAAAAAAACATAAATGGTTACATTTTATCGTGTTACATAAATAATGCACGTTACTGAAAATAAAGTGTGTTGTGTTTCTGGCATAAATTGATAATTAAAAAATGCATGTTACATTTTTTCGTGTTACATAAATAATGCACGTTACTGAAAATAAAGTGTGTTGTACACTTTTTTAGACTGTTGTTTTTATTATTGATTACATCATTTTTTGTGTAAAATTTGTTTTAGATCTTGTTCAAGAAGGTGAATAAGTATGTTTTTTTCAGCTTTGTTTGGAAATCTACACTTTAAAGATGATGTTTCAGATGTTGAAGATGATGTTTCAGATGTTGAAGATGATTCAAAAGATGTTTGATGTTGAACATAGTTACGAAATGTAACAATCAAAGAAAAAGTGCCTGTTACATTTTTTTTGTGTTAGAAATGTAACAATCAATCAAAGCAAAAATGCCTGAGATTTATGTAGACTTTTGCTGTGTTGAATCTGAGAATTTTATATGTTATGGATTTTTTGGTTTTGTTTTTACCATGTTACATTTTATTTTTGCCTCAGATTTTTGTACATTTTTGTTGTATCCGTGTTACATGTTTTTTTTCACTGAGATTTTTGTACATTTTTGCTCTATGTGTGTTTGATCAGTGCTTTTGTTGATGGTTGCTTGAATATCTTTGTTAATGGGTGATAGAACTTTAATCATCAGAGAAAGAAAAAATAAAATAATGAAAGAAAAGTACTTTAACCAAGAGAGAGAGAGAGAAAACATAAATTAATGGGTGACAGTACTTTAGTGCACTTTCTTTGTTCCAATATTACCCTTCATTACATTAAATACATTAAAAAATTGAGACAAAGTACACAAAAGCAATTGATGGGGCAAAAGTTAATCCTAGCCATCCATCAACTTTGATCAATGGTGATTAACGGGTTTTCAGGGTTTAGTCAACTGGAGTGGTTTTTCGATTTATCCTTGCCCTATATATATATATATATATATATATATATATATATATATATATATATATATATATATATATATATATATATATATATATATATATATATATATATATATATATATATATAGGGGTCCGCTAAAATGAGAACCACCTAGAGTTGTAAGAACCGTGAGAACTATACCGTACGGGGCGAGGTGAACCAAATTTTTTTTTCACAAACGTAGATGCGTGTATTATAAACACATTTGTAAAAAAAAATTCAAAAAAAAAAAAGTTTTTGAGCACCACAAGTGTGTGTTTACGGGTACCGTAAATTTTCCGGTAGGTTTACGGTACCCGTAAACACAAACTTGTGGTGTTCAAAACTACACGTACGACATTTTTTTTTTGAATTTTTTTTTACAAATGTGTTTATAATACACGCATCTACGTCTATGAAAAAAAATTTTGGTCCACATCGCCCCGTACGGTATAGTTCTCACGGTTCTTACAACTCGAGGTGGTTCTCATTTTAGCGGTCCCCTATATATATATATATATATATATATATATATATATATATATAAAATCCTATGACTCACCTTGATAAGCTCAGGGATTTCCAATGTCTTCGATTGAGAACCCAATGATAAATCATTGAGCAAATCGGTAGCTTCTAGGAAAAAAAATCATAAATGAATTATTGTTTCAAATGTGTATTGTTTATAAAAAGCAATGCATTGTAGTTTCCTAATTATAAACAAATGATGTGAGTACTGTTTGTAAAATAAATTACTAACAGGAAGCATGGTTGAATTATAGATATTTGATCGAACACTTTATAAACATGCCTAAAACAATCAAAGCCCATGCAAGATTCAATTCATGAAGAACACACAGACATTCAATTTATGAAGCCATTACATCCAGAGTCAAGATTTAGAAACGTATCTGCTACAAACTTACACTGTATAAGGTTCATCTGTGATAAGTCCATAACTGCCACAATATCGCCGGCCAATTTTCCTTCGTGAACACATTTAAATACTAATTGCTATTACAACACTTCACAAAAACTACAATTGTAACAATTTTTTCTATGCTAAAAGACTAAACCTAATGCGCCATACCTATGCTAATGTATCTTCGTGACACAATCGGTTATCCCATCTTCGTTAAGCATCTGGTCCAACTGGTCTAGCCGTACATATTAACATACCGAAGCTCGTCCCATATCTAACATTTTCTTGATGGTTATTTACCTGAAATTACCATTAAACACCATTAGACCACCGGGTATGGGGCACATCGCCGGCCCGTCCCCCTTGTCGTGGGTCGTCCCACACCGCCCCCCCCCCCCCCCCCCGGGGCCCGTCGCAGCTTCTCCGTCCTTTCCGAGACGTTGAAGACGGACCAAAGGGTTTGAAAATTGTGGGCCCCCCCTTCATTAATCATTCAGGTTTCTCTCCCCCCTGAGTATATATTGATTTTTTTTTTTATTAAAGTGGGTAGTCCCCCACACCCTTGGGTAGTCCCCAAGAGGATGGTCCTCCTCCTGTGGTGATGTGGCACCTACGTGGCGGGTAGTCTTTTTGGGGACTATCCAAACCATACCCCATGGTCTTAGCTATGCTAAGTGATCTAAAAAAATATACAGATCAGATCCCAACTCCCCGCAACAAAAATAAACTTTAGAACATTCTCTTCACCATTTGGCCAGTACTTTTATAAACATGAATATAACTCTAAAGATCAACTATTATACAAATAAATCAATAATAAATGCGGCTATGATTCTTCGGTACCTTAAGAAGTTAAGAGCATTGAAAATCCTCCTCCTCTACATAATAGAATAAATATATTAAACAAAAGTCAATTTGTGAATTCCTGCTCTAGCAAAACTGTAGCTAATTATTATTCACCAACAAAAGCCAATCAGTGAAATCCTACTCAAATTATATCAAAATTGAAGATAATTATTCATCAACAAAAGTGAAGTCCGTAAATTCACGCTTAAAACATCACAAAATGGGAGATAATTAACTAACTGTTAATCAATAAAACTAAATTAACCAAATCCTACTCAGTTAGGTCAAAATCAGATTCAACAGTTCATAAACCATAACTTCAAAACTGTTACCAAAACATGAACGAAAATAACAGATCAAACAAACATACCCGTATCATCAAAAACACAATTCTCCAAAGCTGCATTTTCCTCTTTGATCCTCTATACAGCTCCTCCAAACTACCATCTCCGCTTTCCTCACACTCTTCTTCTTCCTCTCGTCAGAGTTACAGATGAATAACATGGTGGGTTGGAAAGTAACTATACAACCAAATGAAATGATCAAAACAATCTTATCTTACCTCAATCAACGATGGAGTCAACCCTAGACCTGGTAGAAACCCTAGTTACCGGTAACAAATCTGAACCCTAGCCGCTAGTACTGCCGTCATCGTTCGCTTGAGTGAACCTAGCACCATTGTCCATTGTCGCAGCGTCGCCACCGCAAAACCACCGTCGTCCTTCTATAGATGAGAGAGAGAAGTGATCGGAGCTTTGGTAGAGATGGTGTGAAAATGGGTAACCGAGCTTTTGTGGGACACGTGGGTTCAAAGCTGTGGTGGAGACGCGTGGTAGATCAACAAAGAGACGCGTCATCTTTAAAAACCATACAACCCTAAAACAACAGGCTATAACAGTTTACACCATCTAAGCATGACGTACAACCTGTTAAAGCCTAGTTATGTTGCTAATTTATAAGTTATAATGTCAAGTACTATTTAAGAGCACTAGTAACACTCTGTTAGTTATAACCTCAACTGTTGTTGTATTCTTTGATAAAAAGTTGCTATGTCTTAACCCAGAGCCGGCCCGAAGGGTGTGCGGGATGGGTGACGGCTTAGGGTCCAAACCCATTGGGGGCCTAATTTTTTTTTTGTTTTTGTATTAGTTTTACACTGTAAAGTTAGAATATATACATAATGAATCGGAAAAATATATCTTGAAGCACTTGTTTTGTTGGTTTGAAAGTCACTTTAATATTAAGAAAACACGGGTTCTAATCTTGGCGTCCTCAGTTTTGTTTTTCTTTTTTGTTTCTTATCTATTGTCTAATTTTGTCAAGTTACATTAAATGTTTGGTGTTGATTCAAATAACATTAATTCATTTTCATATATTTAATTTTTTTATATATATTCTTTTTAAAAATTTATATTTAAGGGGCCCGTATTTTCTGTTCGCACATGGCCTAAAGATTTTCGAACATTTTTAGAGACGACCCTCTCTTAACCCTATCATTCTGATGGTTCGATCCCTAATATAAAGTAATTCATCTGGTGTTCATTATACAATATTTACCACTTCGTTTTCACGTAAAAGAATATCTTTGTTCTTTGCAAAAACTTTTTGTCAAATCTAATTATTGATTTTGTATACACACAAAATACTTTAATATGAAAGTGTGTCATGCAGGAATCGTTCACGTAAAAATAAATAACAATTCTATGAATATTCTCAATACAAAAAGTAAAGGAAAACAATAAACTACAAGTATGAATACAACTGAAATAAGTAAATTACTGAACAGAAAAACAAAACAGTAAACATTTTGCTAAGGATCCTGTTGAACACGGGTCACTTAATACAAAATTCAAGTCTCCTAGGAGAACTCGTTTTTTTCCCAGGGTACATCAGCCGGAGCAGTTGCTACTGTCGGAGAAGAACTCTAAACCTGAAGATATACCTTGCGAATGAATATCAGAAAAGATGCAAAGATTGTTTGAGGAATTCTGTGTAAGATATGTGTTTCCGGTGTGTTATACTACTAAGGGGCTGTTTGGCAACTTCTGAATGGTTAAGTTCTGAACCAGCAAGAGGTCTGAACCATTAAGTGCTGAGCCAATAAGAGGTCTGAACCATTAAGAGCCAGTATAATGCTTAACCCTTTAGAGGCAAATGTCTGACCAATTCAGATTAGAGGTATTAACCATTCAAACTCTGTATAATACTTAATCATTCTGAGGCAAATGTCTAAACTATTCAAACATCTGCTCATGAAACAAACAGTCTGAAGCACTAAGTGCTGAACCAGTAAGATGTCTGAACCAATTAAGAGCATCATTAAGAGGTAAACAAACAACCCATAAGAAACCTTTCATATTTATACTACAAACATGTTGAAATAGTTCTGCAAGAATTAGAATGAAAAATTAAACGTCATTGAATGTCTTCAATGCATTTTATTCAGTTTAATTATCTTGACCTTTATTCAATGCATTTTATTCAGTTTCAGGGGATGTTTGGCAACATCTGAATGGTTAAGTGCTGAACTAGTAAGAGGTCTGAACCATTAAGTGCTGAACCAGTAAGAGGTTTGAACCATTAAGAGCCTGTATAATGCTTAACCGTTAAGAGGCAAATGTCTGACCAATTTAGATGAGAGGTCTTAACCATTCAGACTCTGTATAATACTTAACCATTCAGAGGCAAATATCTGAACCATTCAGACATCTACTCGTGAAACAAATAGTCTAAACCATTAACTTCTAAACCAGTAAGAGGCCTGAACCATTAAGAGCTCCATTAAGAGGTAAACAAACAACCCTAATTATCTTGACCTGAACCGTAACTATTGGATAAATAATTGGTGTGAAACTACAGCTGATGTTAACCAGATATTGCCGGAAACTGCAGCTGGTCTAATCCAGACGCTGCTAAAAGCTGAAATGGAAACTGCACTTGATAGCCTGGTCATACAGCTGATGTCATTAGACGTTACTGATGACGTCATCAGACATCCTAACCCGGTTCGTTGACTCAATGCAAAGTGTGCCAACAAAGCGAGACATTACGCCCATTCGCCCATGCGTGTGCGAGTTAGGGTGCGGACTTCGCGAATCCACTAGTGTGAGGTGCTAGGGAACAATAAGGAAGGAGTGTTCACATATATAAACCACTCCACTTTTGTTTTCTCCTTCTATGTGTGACAAGCTCTCACATTTCCACCTTTTCATCTTCCTTTTGTCACACCCTGACTTTTGCGGAAGCGTGGTTTATTTGGTGTGACTTCTTAATACCATAGCAACAATCATAACAATGCTATATGATAATAACACGAGATGTTTATCCATTAAAAGAGTTTAGAAAAATACCACAACAACATTGTCGGAAAACATCAATACCAATTTAAGTTACAAACCATTACGTGATTTAACGAGTTCACAAGACCCAACAAAAGTACCTAAAGAAAACCTGAGTTTAGAATCATGTATCCCGTCCAGGAAAGGAATACACCCTCTAAACTCAACACCCTGGATAACATCCTTTATTCAAACGCAGCTTGACAACACATGCATACCCTTCCAGATCCACTAGTTTCCTGAAATACATGTAGTTTGAAAAATCAACAAAAGTTGAGCGAGTTCATGTGTTCGTTTGTGTGTATGTATAAACCTTTGAAACGTTGTAAGTATGTATGTAAGTTCCTGGTATGTAGCAATAAGGAAAAAAAGATTACCAATGGTTTGCAAGGCCATTGATATGTGTGAAGTGATGCAGGAAAACTCAAACCTAGCAGATTTCGCACCGGGCTTCCGGCTGTAAGACACAGTCATCACATGGTCCATTCAGCGGACTCAGGAGTGGGGCTCGCTACACCCAAATAGATCTATCACTCATGTCCCTCGGTCCTACAACGAGGATTAATGGCCTTAAGTAACCGCCTACCCACTCACATGATCTAAGTAGTAACCCTCCTTAAGCTAACCATACCATGTATAAAATGTCTGTAATAATTGTTACATGTATTTCACCCCCGAAGTTATAAAACTGAAAACAGTTAAGAGAAAAGGGGGACATGAACTCACAGTATTGCGTCTTCAGTAGGTGTAACCCAAGTCTCATCAGCAAACACGACTACCTACAGTGTACTAACGTTTATTAAACGAACGGGCCGTGCCTTTGCTTAATATGAAGGTTTTTGAGTTACGTTTCTTGTGTTTCCAAATATTATTCCAAGTTATAATTATTAGTTAAAATAATTATTTTAACTCTAAATTATACTTTATTTTGGAATAATTGTTAAACAATATTTCTGTATTAGCACTTCTCAAGTAATTTAGCTTCGTATTTCCTTCCTAAGGATGGGGGTATCTCATACATGTGTATTCGTATTTTTGTATGTGTGCCTCTAGCCATGTATTGGCGTCGTATTCCAGTGTATTACTCCAATTAAAAATATACCAATATATTCCTAATATATATTTCCAACACTTATATTTTCAAGTCCCACTCTAGAAAATATATAATAACTTATTTTGTCCCAAAAATAATGTATTTTCTCTTTGTCGAAAATATGATATACTTGGTAATATGTACGAAAATCATATTTTCACTTCTTCCGTTTCCAAAATAGTATTTACCAAAAAAAGTGTATTCGTACAAGTATTTTCCGGAATATTTCGTAAGTTACGTTTTAGCGTTTGGTTCCCCAATGCCAAGTATGTAACTTAAATATTTATTCCTCGAAATTTTTGGTATTATTCTGGAGTTATAAATGTGGTGGTATTTCACTAAGTTACATTATTTTGCCCTAAAATAATATAACTAGTTCACAAATCAAACAAATATTCACACAAGCGTTTTATTATAAAATATATATTCTAAATATATATTTGTCCGCTTTTATTTACGAAAACCCACCTCCGACACTTTGAAATTTTGTAACCAAAAACTTATGGCGAAGTTTACTTCCGAAAAATAAGGTTAAACACATTTGTAAACACTTGTAAAAAAAATAATTTCTAAGTTTTGGGATTTTTAGAAAATTTCGCCAGAGTTTCCCCTAAAAACGGAGGTGTCCATGCTATTAAGCATATCATCTTCTTTTCAAAATCAATCAACAACCAATCCTTAAACAATTTTACATCACCAAGAGCGAAAACTATGTGCGTTACATATTAATCATGAACTTGATACATTCCGAAAACGCGTAATAACTTGGTAGAGCTTTTAGTGGATTTAGTTACCTTCCAAAGCGTAATTATTTCTTTAAAAATCATTTTCTTACAAAAAAGTTAAGTGTTTACAACTTGTAAATAATTTTTACAAAAATTTAATCTTTTGAACTCTTCTTGTAAATAAAATGTTTTCACACTTATTTTAGTTCAAAAAATGGTGTAAGTGTGTGTAAAAATTATGATTTTCCAAAAACCGATTCTTGAACTTGGTTTATTTAGATAAGTCTTTTATAAAACTCGGATCTACATGACCATCATCTTACTTGTTCACTTATTTTTCAAGCAATTCATTTTTATCAAGTTCATATTTAAACTAGAAGGTGATTATCTCATATAATCCCCTAATCACCTTCTAATCTTATTAAATCTTATTTCTAACATCATTTAACAAGCTCCATATGGTGATTAACATCACATAACCAAGAATCACTAAGAAATTAACAACATATTCATAGCAACATCCTATTAATAACATTTCTTTACGTTTCATCCTTGTGTAAAGCTTTATGTTCATATTTCTTGTTTAAACCCTTTTAGTGTTCTTATAAATTTCAACATAGTGTAACTTTTAACTACTCAAAATAGAAATAAGCAAAGGATAAACAAGGACTTACAACTAGCTCAAAGGCTAGGGAAGAACTCTAGTGAAAAGATGAAGAATATGGTGAGAGAAAGCAAGTGATGAAGCTCCTTGATGATCTACAACTTCAAGCTCCTTTGATCCTCCTTCTAACACTTTGAATGAAGCTTAGAAATGGATGAATGCGGTGGTGATATGGTGGTGGTGGTGGCGGTTATAGTGAGGCCGAGAGGGAGAGAGGAGAGTGAGTGAGAGAGTGGGGTGAATCTTGTGAAGTGTAAGATGAAAGATATGAAGTGATCTTTGCCATACTTATAAGGATTTTGCACAATATTATGTTCACACAATCAAGTAAAGTCCATTAAAATATTAGAATGAAATCTTAGAAAGTATGGTGCATGGAGTGGGGGTGATGGCCGATTAGGTGTGTGTGTGTGGGGGGGGGGGGTAATTGTAATATTTCATGGTAGTTGGTAATTATTAGTCAAATTCCAAGTATATGGTAACATATGTTAGTTAGTGGGTATTTTAGCGGGTGCTAGGGTGTTCGGAGATCACGACTAGCCAAGAAATAATAAAACAATGTCTTTGGCAAAATTTTGGTGTCCCGGGTAATGTCCGGTTGTTCGGTTAGATACCGTTTCGTTAAAGTGCTTAATCATTCCGTATAATGCCTTTCATATATCTTTTTGTGTCACACTCAATTCCTGACACTTAGGAAAGCATATAGGACCATTCTGCCATATTTTTGGCACATTACTAGCATATTAAATGCTGAATTTCTGATAAATAATGCAGAATTCTGCATTATTAGTGGGTTTTAGGAACTTCCCGGCACTTTAACTATCACCTAGTGACGCAGTTTTATGGTCCTTACTTCCCTACACTCCATATTAGTATAATATCCTGTCTCTGGCTCATACTTGCCTAAAAAACATTGTCTGTCTATGTGCTGGTATTGTCAGTATGTTTGAGAATTATCCGTTCAGTGTGCTAACTGTGCTTTGTGCATCAAGTATGTCACTAAAGTTTGTGTGTAAAAAAAAATGGAGTGACAGTAGGAAATGTGATGCATATGTATGTATGATACAAAAATCATAAAGCTGTTTAAGTTGTCAGTTGTAATCAAGCACAGTCATTAAGCACATAATTAAACTTAATTAATTGTACGGTACCTGTAATTATGAGGGTTGTCACATTCTCCCCCCGTTAAGAAAATTTCGTCCTCGAAATTTGTACTACCTTAACTCCTTAGGGTTACATTGTGCGTGTATGTGTGCGAATAATACTGAGGTAGGTAACCCAAAACCGAATCAAAACTTATTCAATTCAGGTGAATCCAAGGATATCTTACTATAATCAAAACCCAGCAGTTAAAAAGTATGTGTTTCAGGACTTGCTGCCCAAGGTACAAGCTGTATTGACGTATAGTCTAGTGTAATCCAGTTACAGGGGTTCCACAAAAGAGGGGTTTTGACCAATAGGGTTCGCAAGCGATTGGTCGCAATATGCAAATTTTCACAAACCATAGCATCTACTATATGAACTCAAAATCAACAACTTGGAGGTGAAAATGACCTGCCAACTTTCGAATAAGTAAATGGTAAGGATTTATGTGTTGACATTCTTGAATTGCGAAAATATGCCGATTGAAATACAAGCGAATCTGGTGTATCATTGTCTTAATTCGTAGTTGCATTAGGAATGTTTAAATGGCAGGTTAAACAAAAGTATATGTAGTTTTGTGTGAAACAGTTGACCTTGATTAGCACAAGCTAATGAAACCACAAGGTGTCGTAATGACGAGATTCAATAATAGTGGTGACTGAACAAGTTCACCGTGCCTGAAATCAAATGAAAGTGTACAGAGACAATCTAAAGATTTGATTTACACAATGTCATATGGTTTTTAGTTAAATACGGAACATCAAAGAGCCACTATTTTTGATCGAAGGTGAAAAAGTATTAAGTACCGCAAGGTATTCAATAGACAATGAAAGAATCGTTAGGAGGTACATTGTGTTATGAAATGAATCTATGTACCATTGCCTTAACACACAACTGTGTTGAGACCGCTTTAATCGTGAAAAACAAGACGGATTTAGAGCAAATTTGTAAGTAAATAATTAAATCCGTGTATGATTTGAGTAACCGAATTAGCGCAAGCTTCAATTTCGTGAAAGTATCACCGCAAGGTATCGAAACCAATCAAACGATTTAGTGGACTCGTAGACCAACCAAGTCCACCACAACTCGAAATGAAAGAATCTTGGAAAAACTATTTGAATGTGATGCTCTCAATACATCATATAGCGTCTCAATTCAACATGTGAAATGGATAAGTTCAAGCAGTTGAACTTAGTTTCAGCGTAACCCGACAATAAACGTATGTATTAACAAAGGAATCTTGGCATGGTCACAAAGATAAACCATGAATGTAACTTGGAATAAAAGAAGTTTCAAGAAAGTGTGTTGACTTGTTAGCAAAAGAGCAAACAATTACAATAACATAGGTTATTCGAATCATAAACCAATAGCTAGCTGTAGCAAAATAATAATTTGAACTTCAATGAAGTGTTTATTCGAAACGAAACCACATGCGTAGCAAATGGTGCATGTGTGACTTATAGTTTTTCGAGTACTGAAGCAATGAGTATCTGCTAAAATGAAGATATGACCAAGTATTCAAAGCAAATATGCGTTCACTCTCAGCGAAGAAAATCGGCGCGATCCAACTACCGTAAAGGGGAGTAGAGATGCAAACATCTACTCGCTAGAAGCGAAAGTGAAGATTTCAACAAAAGAAATTTAAGTACTTTCTGTTTGGTTAACTGAAATAGCATGTATGTCAAAAATGTGGTTCTTAGGTAAGAACCTTTAAGAGTTTGGACCTGGGTTCCCAAAGGTCCTAAGTACATGTTTTCTAGATTCTCAAAGTTTCGTATTCGGTGTAGAATTGTTTTGTGCATCGTGTAGGAAACACCATTCTTGTGTACGTTTAAAGTAAGTTACAATCCCACAATTTCTCTGGTATACTTTCTTCCTGGATTCGTAGCTAATGCCACTCGATCATCGATCAGTCGTGTAATAGTATTTGGATCCTCACAGTTAGTTAAGTAAGGAATTCGTTAATTCTCAGCAAGAGTTACCGACTCTTGTGGGTTAGCTCGTTCGGCTCTTGGTAGTTGGTGCTCATTTGAAAATCACCGTTCTTCTTCTTAACGAGCAGAATTGGGGTTACCCAAAAGGGAATTTTGGTCTGTTATCTTCCTTCTCTATCAACTTCTGAGGTCACACTGCCAATCCTTGCATCTCCGAAGGTGTAAGTCGCTAAGGTGCATTGACTACAGGCGCGACGCCTGGAATCAAATGGATGCGAAAATTCGACTAGTCGTTGAGGAGACAATTCTGGTAAGTCTTCGGGGAAGACTTCAGGATATTTCCTTATCACAGGAATATCTTCGTGTTTTGGTTCTTCAGCTCCCTTGTCCACGACATGAGCTAAGAAGATGACACATCCTTTACGCAACAATTCCTGTGCCTTTAAGCAATTGGTAAATTGTAGAGGCGTATCCTGCCTCATGAGTCACGATCGTTCCCTCATTCGCCGTCGGGATGCGGATATCAATCTTCACTCGATCATTTGGCAACTAATCCATACCAATTACCTCGTCGAAGCTTCCCAACTCAACTAGTAGTAGAGCAACCGTAAACTTACACTCTCCGGGTTCTATCTTGCCGTTTTTAGTTACTGCGTTGGCTTCCACTAGCTTTACCTAGCTAGTTCCATCGAGTGCGAGTTATCTAGCTTACTTGCTACTAACCCAAGTATACTCTCAACTCTAAAGATGCGAAGCTTAGAAGTTGCAACAGTATCTGGCAACACAGATACATAACGTTGAGTAATATGGAACGTACCGATACTTGAATTCCTGGCGTGTCTCCCAAGCTTCGGTGTTGGGCTTTTCATCCTTGTTCCTGGTTCTTCTTAGGATAGTATTTTCTGAAATGCTTTTTGCTTCCACAGTTAAGACAACCTTGGGCACGTTTTTGTTTGTCACTCGTCCTTCCTGGATAGTTGTCATTGCCGTTGTTTCCTCCGTGATTCTCGCTACCGTCTTGGTCTCTATTACTATGTTCCATATCTTGCCTACAAGTTTCTTTAGGATGTCCCCTCTTGCCACAGTTATCACATTTTCCATATTTACATCGCCCGACATGATAGCGTAGACAATTGTCGCACTTAGGTAGGATACCCATGTAGTCTTTTCCCTTTTTGGCCTTCTTCTTATTACTCGCCCGAGTAATGTTTTTGAAATTTGCGAGCTTTCTCTTGTTATCTCCAGATGACTCTACAGGAGTCTCCTCTTTCGCTTCCATACTGGAAAATTTTCCTAGTCTAACTGCTTCTTCAGTGAGCGCTACGCTTGTGTTGATAGCCTCAGTGATCGTTGAAGGTTTAGATGTTGTTACCAGGCTTAGAATCTGAGGTGCCAATCCCCCTATAAAATGTTCAATTCTCTTAAACTCTGGTCCCACCAGGAGCGTAGCAACTTGTGATAAATCGTTAAATCTTTGCACATTCTCAGCTATCTTTGGTCCTTCCATTTTCAAGTTCCATAGTTCAGTTTCCAACTTCTGGACTTCTGCCCTCCAGCAATATCTCTTACGCATCAGTTTTTTCAGTTCGTCCCATGTCAAAGCATATGCAGCGGTCTCGCCCATTGTCTGAACATGGAGGTTCCACCATGACAGAGCCCCATCTACGAATAGTCCAGCTATATACGTGACCTGATGTTCTGGGGCACATTTGCTCAATTGTAGTACGGAATTCGTCTTCTCAACCCAGTGTACGAAGGCTAAGGCACCCCCGGAGCCGTCGAATTTTTGAGGTTTGTGGTCTAAGAACTGCTTGTAGGTGCAGCCTTCGCTGTGTTTGGAGCGAAGGGCCTCGAGCTGTGCAATGGTCTGTGAGATGCGCTCTTGTAGTTCTGCCGCTGTTGTTGGCGGAGGGTGTGGCAACCCTCACCAAATCAGGTATCCGTAAGAACTAATTACTATTTAATTACTGCTTAATTATTGTGCTTACTTACAGTTGTGAATAAACTGCTACTTGAATACTAATACATACACGTACTTGCATCATACTTTATTAACTGTCACTCCATTATTTACATACAGAACTTTAGTGACAGACTTGATGCACAAAAGCACAGTAGCACAATGAACGGATAACCCAGTAAAAGTGCTGACATAGCTAGCACCAGGCAGACACTGCCTCTAAGGCCTGTATGAGCCGGGAATAGTTTACAACACTAGTTTTGAGTGTAGGGAGATGAGGATTGTAGAACTGCGTCACTATGTAATAATTATAGTGACCGGATGTGCCTAAAACATGATTTAAAAACAAAATTCTGCACTTTAACCCAAAATTCAGCAATTAAGCTAACTAGTAAAGTGCAAGAACATGGAAAAATAATACTAGACACTTTCCAAAGTGTCGGGAATTCTTTGTGTCACTAAAACTAATATTAACGACACTTTAAGTGCTTATTAAGCACTTTAGCGGATCAATATCCAACCGAACAACCGGACTTTACCCGTAACATAAAAATATTGTTATTGACATTGTTTTTCTTTTTCTGAGCTAGTTAGGGTCCCCGAACACCCTAACACCCGTTATAACACATTACACTCTAGTAACTAATTTAAGGTTCCTAATTAACAAACTAGTGCCTAACTAATTAATTGAAATTGAACGACAATACCCCACCCCCAACCGATCGGATTTTCCCCTAGGGAACACACACCCTTGATTTGTTGATTATTTTAATCACATTGCTAAATATCTAGGAGGCACTTTATCTGGTGGTTATTGGTGATTATTGGTTATAAATAAATCACAAGGGATAAGAGCTTTCATTTTCATTTCACCAACTCAAAAACTTCTTTCTCTTTCCCTCTTTGATACTCTCAGCCGAGAACCACAAGCCACCCACCATCACCTTCCAATTTCAACCAAGCCATTTTACATACTTATAAGTGTGTTAGAGCTCGTACGAGGAGACCCGGCGCTTACGGAATCGCAAGGACCTCTCTACAACGCTATTAACCACCCATTTTTCGTCTAGTTTCTTCCCTAGCCACGAGCTAGTTGTAAGTGCTTCTAATCACCTTCTTGATCTTGTCTAAAGTGGTTAATAAGAGATTTATCGGATAAAAATCATGAACATATAAGATCAAAGTTTAAAGTCTACTAAAAGTGATGAACAAAGTGGTTAATGAGTAAATATTAGTGTAAAACTCTTGGAACTTGTTTTGTTACGATTATTTTATGTTGTTTGATGCTAGTAGTAGAACGGATCGTCATCTAACCGGGCTAGGTCATGTTCAAGAAACATGAACTAGTGTTATGTTATAGTGTGAAAATGATTAGATGATGAACCCTACTACTTATGAACATGAACTTGTGTAAAAACAATTTTTCTTATAAAATGGAGTTCTAAACTAGTAGATCTAAAGATCTACAAGTGGTATTTTCGAAGAACCAAGTGTAAGGTGAAATCATGTTTAAAGCCGGATCTTTCATAAACTAAAGGTGTTTGTGTGAACACACAAGTGTGTAGACACTTGTGTAACGAAAGGTTTTAACAAAGAATTATTTTTGTAATATTTGACTAGAAGTTGTATAAATGCATCTTCTTTAAAAACAAAGCTTTCAAGAAACCGATTTTACTTGCAAGGGTAGAAAGATCCACTAAAGATAATGGAAGGTTACTACACACTTTTACATAACCCACAAGTTCATGTGTTTGCGATTTATTTATATTTTCGACTAGTTTGACGTTGGAATATTGTTTGTTGTTGATTGAGAAAATTGTTGTTTGGATTTTGAAAAGAAAATGATACGCTAGAAAGCGTGGCCACCTCCGGTTACAGAGGAAACTCTGGCGAAATTTTTCCAGAAATATAACACTTGGAAAATATTTTTACAACAAGTGTTATGAATATAATTTTTAACTTGTTTTCCTAATAAATTTCGCCATGATTTTTATTACAAATTAACCAAGTGTCGGAGGTGGGAGTTTCATAAATAAAACTTGCTCAAATATATATTTAGAATATATATTTTTCATAATAACACTTGTGTAAACTTTATGATTATTTTGTGAACTACATGAATATTATTTTTAGGGTAAAAATAATAATACTAGAATATACTGAATTAGTAACAACTCCAAAATAATACGAACGCCTTCATAATATTTAAGTTACACCGATATTATTATTATTATTATTATTATTATTATTATTATTATTACCACACGAATCATAAACTGTAACTTACGTATTTTCAGAAAAATACTCGTACATGTTTGTTTGACAAAAGTATTATTTTGGGTAAAATTATATGGAATAAAATATAATATTTTTGGGAAAAATATTTATATTTTGGAGATAGAATTAAAATATATTTTAAGTGAGACTTAATAATATATTTCGAAGTTATACGAACGCACATGTATTAAAGTCCCCATCCTTGGGAAGGAATATATTTACTGTAACAACTGCCACTAAAATCAATAATTAGGACAATAATTAGTCAATAAGAAAACCCTAATTGAGACACCCAAGTAATTTTGCACTAACCCTAATATTTTCAGAATAATTAGAATCAGGATTAGGGCCCCTAAAACTCAAGGGGGTTAAACCATAAATTGATAATTATCTCTAAAACGCGTTGTACAAACTAAAAATTAGCGAACTGGCAACTCAGCAGACCTATACCCACGACAAGGCTACTCTAGGCTAGATGTGCACCCCAGGCGAGTCGCGACAGGGGTCACGACTTCTTCCGCGACACGCGGGGGAGTCCAATTTCACGTATAAATACTAGGCCTTGGAACTTGAAATCTGTCTTTGGAACGACGGAAATTCGAGTTACGTAGACTGAGTTATTACAGAAACAGTCCAACACACACACACTAATCACGAGGTGCTGCCACAATCAGGGTAATAACTCGATCGCTATTACGATTCAACGTCCGATCGATTATAACTATCCAACGATAGTCCAGGTGCTGCTCAATTGAGCTTGTACTTTGATTATTTGTCGTGATTTCGACTTGAATATTAGAGTGTTGTTCGAATTCGGACTATGCTCTGTTATTCGTTGTAAATCCGATTGAATTATCGAGTATTGCACTGATTAATCGTTCTGAGGGTTTAATCTCGTGAATTGACGTAACTGCTGTATTAGTTACTAACCTGCCTGTGTGTGCATTGTGTTAAATTAGGTTTAATCAAGGCTAATCAGTAGGCTTATATCTTGCTCGTTAATCTG
The DNA here is from genome assembly GCF_002127325.2 of Helianthus annuus. Lineage (NCBI taxonomy): Eukaryota > Viridiplantae > Streptophyta > Magnoliopsida > Asterales > Asteraceae > Helianthus > Helianthus annuus. Next base: position 65,216,344 of record NC_035447.2, read on the forward strand.
CAATGTGAGTCATTCTTCTTTTAAACTGTTTTCTCACAGTTTGTGAGTAAGTTTACAAAACTCAAAATTATTTTCAAAGGTTATAATTACAGGGATTAAGTCTATGTAATCACCATATTACAGCCGGTATGTGGGGTTATGTATACATTACTTATTTCCCGTCACACTTGGACAAACGGGTGGCCAAGGGGTGATCTGACCACAGTCACAGACACCATTGGACAAATGGGCTAGCCAATGTTTGGTCGAGTGACAAATACTGTGGGTAGTTGGTTTGATATCAGAAACATTATAATTCCGACTTAATACTGTAATTTATAACTAACGGGTCGTTTTAGAAAACAGAATGATTCACTCAGTATTTCCCCGCTGACAAAACCTTTTTCAAACATGTTTCAGGTGATCTGTGTGATCCAGGAAAAGTGCAGTAAAGCACTACAAGCTCAGAAAAGTGGCTCATTGTGAATAAATAAATAAAACATGTTTTGGCAAATAATGATTTCTGTGTGGAATCAACGTATTGTAAATTAAGGGAATTTATCCCTAAAACTTTGTATAATATATTAAACGAGCATTTTTACGGGTAAAAGATCCGGTAATAAAAGACTTCCGCTGCCGCATAAATCAGATACCACGGGTACCACTGGACTGCTCGCGGCTCCCGATTCCGTCCAGGGTGGGTCGGGGGTCGTGACAGAAGGTGGTATCAGAGCTAATAATTAATAACTATTGAGCCACTGATCGAGCCACTGATTTAAGCCTGTTACGGAATTAAGTATTTGACAAAATACTTAATCCTACTAATTATCATTCTATAATTATTTGTTGTATTAACTGATTATTTGTTAGTTACAGTATGGGTAAACAAAAGCTGTCTACTATCTACCACAAATTAGATATTGCATCTTCTTCTAGAAACCCAGTAAACCTAGAAGAAGGAATCTTTGTCCGCAAGGCAAACTATGAGAATCCTCTTTCTCCAGAGAAACGGGATTCGATACTTAAAAAGAGTCAGGAGAAAAAGAAACCCCGAACCAAGAGAGTTAGGTTTAACCCAGAAGTCCAAGAATTTGGTAATAGTACACCTTGGGAAGATAAAATAGACAAGGAATGGGCAAATCTCTATATGCTAGCTTCTGTAGCAGAAAAGGCAAAACCTCTAAATATCCGATATGTTGGGTCTAGTAAGAAAAATCACAATCCAGTAAATAAATAAAGTCCTAGTGTGTTTATTTCTGTTATCCTCTGTACAAATTGGTATGCAATAAAACTTCAGTGTTTGTTTGTTAAACTTTGTTCCAAAGTTTTAACATTGCATTCTTGTATTTTGCATATATACTATGCAGCATGAATGAGATATCGGAAGCATTCCAAAATCTCAACTTATATCCAGTGCCTATCGAAGTCTCTTACGACTTTACTGGTTACATTGCTGACATAGAAGAACCTGTGGAATTCAAAGCTCCACCGCTGGAAAAAGCCAAACCTAAAAAGAAGAGAAGATACGTAGGGTGGAGAAAAGTACGCCGTAGGAAGCCAGCCACTAGGAGACTTCCTAAAATAGAAAATCCTGTGAGCATGAATAAGGGAAAGGAAATAGAAACTGGAGAAAGTTCGAAACCACCAGAAAAGGAAATAGGAATAGATCTTAAGCAAAAGGGAATAGAGATCGGAGAAAGCTCTAAACAGTCTGAGGAAATCACGTTCCAGGACGAAATAGACCGCCTACTAGATAATTGTGATGTTCTAGAGCCTATCAACGATAATCTCTTCTCTTATCCTGTTACAGCCCAATTCCCACTAAACCTAGGACCAGCTATTCCAAACCCACTAGTTCACACCAGACCATTAGGCCAAATGGAGGAATGGTGGACTAATGACTGGCAATTCCAAAATATAGTTAATAGTCTCTATAGTTTTCTCCCACAGTTTGATCCAGAACCTATCCCTAACCCGCCAATGAGCTATGAAAATTTAGCTGAGTTACGTCAGTTTGGTGAAGAACTGATAGGCACCGGGAATAGGATCCGGGAAATGGGGGAGCAGATCTCTTGGAAGTACGACGAGAGGGAGCGTCGTTACTGAAACTGCCAGTGGACCAAAAGATAGGAAGGGCTGAAAAAAAGTTTGTCTGTATTATAACTAATATAGTAAAACTGATTCTGTAAAATGGGCAATAAAACCTTGTAAGATATGGTGTGTATGGAGGCATATACAATATACAATAACAAAATGAAAGTCGAGAAATCAACAATTTTGGTTATGTTTGTATGTTGTAATAATTTATGTATTCATCTGTGCTAAATTGTTATTAATAAGTTAGACACTAATAAATTCCTACTAATTAGCAGATGGAAAACGCTAACAATGAACCAATTAATGAAGTAAATCAATCTGAGCAAGAACAGGAAGATCAATATATAACCCGACAAGATATCGAGCACTTTATCGCCCAAGGGATAGCTCATGCTATTCCAGAAATAGTGGCTGCTGTTCAAAAACCTGCCGAACCACAACAATTACATCCTAGTAAACGTATTCCAGAAGATAACGGCAGTAACATCATAAATGGAGGCGGCAGTCATGATGATCATGATCCGCAACAGGCCCCACTCCCTAAGAGAATAAAAGCTACAACGCCTGGTTGCACTTACAAAGAGTTTCTTGCTTGCAAACCCACTGAATTTGCAGGTAACGAAGGGGCAACTGCAACACTGCGCTGGTTAGAGAAAACCGAAGCAGTAATTGCAATAAGCAAATGTGCCGAAGAGGATCAAGTGATGTATGCATCAAATCTGTTCAAAGAAGGAGCACTAGAATGGTGGAACACGGTCCTCCAGGCAAAAGGAAGAAGGATAGCCTATGCCATGAGTTGGGAAGAATTTAAGAATCTTGTAGAAAGAAAATTCTGTCCCGAATATGAAAAAGATCAAATGGCAAACAAATTCCTAAGTCACCGCATGACAGGGGTAGATTGCCGGGGCTATACTTCGACATTCTTTGAATACGCAAGGGTGGTGCCAACACTGGCTTCGCCAGAACCGGTACTCATTTCCCGTTACATCTGGGGGTTAATTAGTGAAATCCGAAACATCGTTAAAGCTGCGAGACCTCGTACCATTGACGATGCAGTAGAATTAGCTAACACCCTAACGGATGAATTGGTACGCACAAGAGAGGAAGATCGTAAGAAGGAAATAGCTCAGAAGATTACCCAAGGATTTCGTATGGGTAATATCAAGAAAAGAGGAACAGGGCAATCCTCATCACCTCCTTTCTGCAGAAATTGCAAAAAGAAGCATTATGGACAATGCAATATAGTTTGCAATTTTTGCAAGGCAAAAGGACATCGTGAAGAAGACTGCAGGAAGAAAACAAGAATTTGTTATAACTGCAGAGAAAGGGGACATTTTCAATCCGAATGTCCTAAGCTAGCTAAACTAGTAGATAACAAAGCTAAACCAGCTGAAGGAGCAACCAAGAAGAATGTACGCGCATTCCAGCTGACCACTCAAGAGGCCGAACTCATTCCAGATGTGATAGCCGGTACATTCCTAGTACATGACGTATTTGCAAAAGTATTATTCGACTCTGGTGCGAACCAAAGTTTTATTAATACTTCATTTTGTCAAGCTCTTAAGTTACCGTTAACCACTCTTAGGCAAATTTTCACAGTTGAAACCGCAGAAGGAAATTCTGTGAACATAGATAAAATCTGGCAAGAAGGAAAAATAGAACTATTAGGCCATAAGTTTTCTGCAAATCTGTTACCAATGAATTTAGCTGGATTCGATGTAGTATTAGGAATGGATTGGTTAATAGCCAACCATGCACGAATCCTATGTGACAAAAATGCAGTAGAAATTCAAACCCCTTCAGGAGAGGTAATTGTAATTACTGGAAATGAACCTCGAAAGCCACTGAAATTTATCTCAGTTATGAAATTGGCAAGCTATTCGAGAAAGCAGGAAATGGTGTATATGATTTCAGTAATCATTAACACTAAAGATAAGGAACTTTAGGATATTCCAATAGTCTCAGAATACCCAGACGTTTTTCCAGAAGAATTACCTGGATTACCACCTGATAGAGAAGTAGAATTTAGAATTCATTTAATTCCAGGTACTGCACCAATAGCCAAAGCACCATATAGATTAGCACCTACCGAAATGCTAGAATTGAAAAAGCAATTAGATGAATTATTAAGCAAAGGATTCATACAACCGAGTTCATCCCCTTGGGGTGCACCAGTACTGTTTGTGAAAAAGAAAGATGGATCGATGAGAATGTGTATCAATTATAGAGAATTGAATAAGGTTACGATTAAGAATCGATACCCACTACTTAGGATTGATGATCTTTTTGATCAATTGCAAGGAGCTAGGTATTTCTCTAAGATAGATTTAAGATCTGGATATCATCAGTTGAAGGTACAAGAAGAAGACATACCTAAAACTGCCTTCAGAACTAGGTATGGTCATTATGAGTTTACAGTCATGCCCTTTGGATTAACGAATGCCCCAGCAGCATTCATGGACATGATGAATCGAATCTGTAAACCATACTTGGATAAATTTGTGATCGTTTTCATCGACGATATACTTATTTACTCCAAAAGCCAAAAAGAACATTGTGAACACTTACACGTTCTCTTAACTTTGTTAAGAAAAGAAAGGCTTTATGCCAAATTCTCGAAGTGTGAATTTTGGCTACAAGAAGTACAATTCTTAGGTCATGTGGTAAATCATGAAGGTATCCATGAAGATCCTGCTAAGATAGAAGCAATTACAAAGTGGAAAGTCCCATAAACAGCTATAGAGATAAGAAGTTTTCTAGGCTTAGCTGGATACTATAGACGATTTATCAAAGATTTTTCTAAGATAGCCGTACCATTAACTAAGTTAACCTGTAAAGCTGCTAAGTTTGAATGGGGACCTAGACAAGAAGAAGCCTTTAAGATTTTAAAGCATAGATTGACGAATGCACCAATCTTAGCTTTACCCGAAGGAACAGAAGACTTTGAAGTATATTGTGATGCTTCAAAATTAGGCTATGGATATGCTTCTAGACAATTGAAAAAGCACGAAGAAAATTATACGACTCATGACCTAGAACTAGGAGCCATAATTTTTGCCCTTAAGATATGGAGACATTATCTGTATGGAAGTAAGTTTACTGTTTATACAGATCATAAGAGTTTAATATATATATTTGGGGCAAAAAGAGTTAAACATGAGGCAAAGAAGATGGATGGAGATGCTAAGCGATTACGACTGTGATATCCAATATCACGAAGGAAAGGCAAATGTAGTTGCAGATGCCTTAAGTCGTAAGTACCATGAGAAACAGAAACGAGTCCGTGCTCTGAGGTTAAATCTACAAATAGATTTAATGGCACAAATCAAAGAAGTTCAGAAAACAGCAATCAAAGATGATGCTGAAGGAATGAAAGGTTACCTAAAAGAACTAGAACAAGGAAATGATGGAATTTGGAAATTCCATAAGAAACGAATTTGGGTACCTAAGCATGGAGAGTTAAGAAATAAGATTTTAGAAGAAGCTCATAAATCTAGGTATGCCATGCACCCAGGAAATAATAAGATGTACCAAGATTTAAGAAATAATTTCTGGCGGATAGGAATGAAAAAGGATATAGCCGAATACGTATCCAAGTGTTTAACTTGTTCACAAGTTAAAGCTGAACACCAGAAACCTTCAGGACTACTACAACAGTTAGAAATGCCTGTATGGAAATGGGAACTCATAACAATGGATTTTGTTACTAAGTTACCCAGGACCAGAAAAGGTAATGATGCTATTTGGGTAATTGTCGATCGATTGACCAAATCAGCTCATTTTCTACCAATAAAGGAAAACTTTAGTATGGAAAGGTTAGCCAAGTTGTATGTAGATGAAGTAGTATCCTTACATGGAGTCCCACCCTCCATTGTATCGGATAGAGATAGTCGTTTTACTTCTCATTTCTGGACAAGTTTTCAGAAAGCAATGGGAACTCGACTTAATCTAAGTACTGCTTATCATCCACAAACAGACGGACAGAGTGAAAGGACAATACAAACTCTAGAAGACATGCTCCGAGCATGTGTAATTGACTTTGGTGGTAATTGGGATAGCCATTTGCCATTAATTGAATTCTCCTATAACAATAGTTATCATTCAAGCATCGAAGCTGCACCATTCGAAGCATTGTACGGACGTAAGTGCAGAACTACAGTATGTTGGGCAGAAATCGGAGAAAGTCAATTATCAGGTCCTGAAATTGTACAAGAAAACTACTGACAAGATAACTCAGATTAAGGAAAGATTGAAAACGGCTCGAGATCGTCAGAAGAGCTATGCAGACAATCGTCGTAAGCCTTTAGAATTCCAAGTAGGAGATAAAGTACTTTTAAAAGTTTCTCCTTGGAAAGGAGTAGTACGATTCGGTAAGAAAGGAAAGCTAAGTCCAAGGTACGTTGGACCATTCCCCGTGATTCAACGAATAGGACCAGTAGCTTATCGTTTACAACTACCAGAAGAGTTAGCTGGAGTACATGATGTATTTCATGTATCCAATCTCAAGAAATGTTTATCATATGAATCCCTAGTAGTACCTCCTCAAGATATAGAGGTAAATGAAAAGCTGAAATTCGTAGAGAAACCCCTACAAATAGAAGACCGGAAGATCAAGTTTCTCAAGCACAAACGACTAGTGCTAGTAAAAGTCAAATGGGAATCCAAGAGAGGACCAGAGTACACTTGGGAACTGGAATCAGAAATGAAGCGAAAGTACCCTCATCTATTTCAGTAAATCTCGAGGACGAGATTTTTCTCAAGGTGGGGAGGATGTAACAACTGCCACTAAAATCAATAATTAGGACAATAATTAGTCAATAAGAAAACCCTAATTGAGACACCCAAGTAATTTTGCACTAACCCTAATATTTTTAGAATAATCAGAATCAGGATTAGGGCCCCTAAAACTCAAGGGGGTTAAACCCTAAATTGATAATTATCTCTAAAACGCGTTGTACAAACTAAAAATTAACGAACTGGCAACTCAGCAGACCTATACCCACGACAAGGCTACTCTAGGCTAGATGTGCACCCCAGGCGAGTCGCGACAGGGGTCACGACTTCTTCCGCGACACGCGGGGGAGTCCAATTTCACGTATAAATACTAGGCCTTGGAACTTGAAATCTGTCTTTGGAACGACGGAAATTCGAGTTACGTAGACTGAGTTATTACAGAAACAGTCCAACACACACACTAATCACGAGGTGCTGCCACAATCAGGGTAATAACTCGATCGCTATTATGATTCAATGTCCGATCGATTATAACTATCCAACGATAGTCCAGGTGCTGCTCAATTGAGCTTGTACTTTGATTATTTGTCGTGATTTCGACTTGAATATTAGAGTGCTGTTCGAATTCGGACTATGCTCTGTTATTCGTTGTAAATCCGATTGAATTATCGAGTATTGCACTGATTAATCGTTGTGAGGGTTTAATCTCGTGAATTGACGTAACTGCTGTATTAGTTACTAACCTGCCTGTGTGTGCATTGTGTTAAATTAGGTTTAATCAAGGCTAATCAGTAGGCTTATATCTTGCTCGTTAATCTGCAATGTGAGTCATTCTTCTTTTAAACTGTTTTCTCACAGTTTGTGAGTAAGTTTACAAAACTCCAAATTATTTTCAAAGGTTATAATTACAGGGATTAAGTCTATGTAATCACCATATTACAGCCGGTATGTGGGGTTTTGTATACATTACTTATTTCCCGTCACACTTGGACAAACGGGTGGCCAAGGGGTGATCTGACCATAGTCACAGACACCATTGGACAAATGGGCTAGCCAATGGTTGGTCGAGTGACAAATACTGTGGGTAGTTGGTTTGATATTAGAAACATTATAATTCCCCTTAATACTGTAATTTATAACTAACGGGTCGTTTTAGAAAACAGAATGATTCACTCAGTATTTCCCCGCTGATAAAACCTTTTTCAAACATGTTTCAGGTGATCTGTGTGATCCAGGAAAAGTGCAGTAAAGCAATACAAGCTCAGAAAAGTGGCTCATTGTGAATAAATAAATAAAACATGTTTTGGCAAATAATGATTTCCGTGTGGAATCAACGTATTGTAAATTAAGGGAATTTATCCCTAAAACTTTGTATAATATATTAAATGAGCATTTTTATGGGTAAAAGATCCGGTAATAAAAGACTTCCGCTGCCGCATAAATCAGATACCACGGGTACCACTGGACTGCTCGCGGCTCCCGATTCCGTCCAGGGTGGGTCGGGGGTCATGACATTTACCAAATAATTACGAAGTGTAATCACGACATAGTTGTCTAACTATTTCTCAAAAACTTAAACCTTAAGCTAAGGCACGACCGTCCGTCTAATAGAAATTAGTACGTGTAAGTCGTCGCACAGCAGGTTGACTGGGAGATTCTAGTTAGAGACGCACTTCGGTGAGTTCATGTCCCCCTTTTCTCTTAACTGTCTTCAGTTTTTATACTTCGGGGGTGAAATACATATGATTACGAGTATTTTTACACATGGTATGATTAGCGTAAGGAGGGTTACTACTTAGATCATGTGAGTGGGTAGGCGGGAACTGAAGGCCATTAGTCCTCTTTGTAGGACCGAGGGACAGTAGCGGTAGATCTATCTTGGTGTAGCGAGCCCAGCCCCAGGCCCATCAGAACGGACCTCGGGGTGACTTTGTACCCGACGCAAAAATCTGCTAGGTTTGAGTCTTCCTACTGCACATCACACAAATCAATGGCCTTGCAAACCATTGGTAATCTCTTTATTTCCTTATTTGCTACATACCAAGGATTTTTATACTTACAAAGGTTTTACATACTCACTACACATGAACTCGCTCAACAATTTTGGTTGATTTTTCCAACTTACATGTATTTCAGGGAACTAAGGATCTGGCACGGTATGCTACGTTTTCACGCTGCGTCAGAGTTATGGGATCATCCAAGTTTAGGGGTTGTGGCTTTTACCTGGACGAGTCACAGTTCTTAAACTGCGTCTGTTTTATGTTTGTGGTTATCTCTCCTGAACAATGTTTTTATTATTAGGTTGTAACTTCCGTTGCATGTGTCAACGCTTTAAGACAATGTTGTGTTACTTTTATTTTAAAACTTAAATCAATGGATGATCTGCATGGTTTTACTTTCATATAGCTTTGTTGTGATTAAGCTATGGTATTAAGAATTCACACCAAATTACCCCACGCTTCCGCAAAGCTAGGGTGTGACAGCTTGGTATCAGAGCCAGGTTCATAGTGAACTAGGATTCCTTCTCGAGTCTAGACTATGATCACTAGGGCTCTCACGAAAACATTTTTACATTGCATACCACTTAAGTCCAGATCCATGTCACAAAACGTTTTTACAGAACAAAAGTCGAGCACATTTTATTTGTTCATTAAGGCTCAGTCTGGGAGGCTGAGGTAGTGGTCTAGTGGGACTAGGAGGCTCAGTCTGGGAGGCTGAGGTAGTTGGCTAGTGGGACTAAGGAGTCAGTCTGGGAGGCTGGGAGAATTGTCTAGTGGGACTAGGGAGTCAGTCTGGGAGGCTGGGAGAATAATCTAGTAGGACTAGGAAGATCAGTCTGGGAGGCTGGGAGGTTTGACTAGTGGGACTAGGAGAACTATTTGATTGCTTATTGGTGACTAATGTGTTTATTTGACTATGTGATTGATTATTTGTGCATATGTGTGTTTGTGTTACAGACGATATACCTTCATCCGGCACAGGAGAGTCAGACACCACTGACCCCATGCCCATAGTATCGGACGACAGAGTGTCATCAGAGCATGAGGTATACACTTCGGACACCACCAGCACGGACGATGATGATTTCCAGCCTTTTGCGCTGCCCGATGCCGTTGCTGAGCCCGCTGATGGCCCTATCGCTGGGGATTTACCGCTCGCGGTGATCCCTGCCCCTGTACCCCTTGCCGCGTACCCCGCTGTTATTGACATGCCTCTTGACGTAGTCGCTGACGACGACGTCGACTTGTTTGATGAGGATCCACTAGAGGATGACCTTGAGGGCGAGGCCCACATAGCTGCTGGCGATCTCTTACTACTCGTGGATGCTCCTGCAGAGGAGGCACCTATCCATTCGCCCGTCCCAGACTCTTCGAGTCTGCGGCATCTGCACCATCACACGCGCAGGGCGCGCAACACTATTCGCATGATACGGACCCTGATAGAGCGTCATCTGCTGCACCTGCGCCTGCCCCTAGTTTTGCTATCGATCATGACATTGATGATGATTCCGACCCCGTCTTCCCACCTGGTTTTGATCCAGACCAGGAGATTGAGTTTATTCAGCTAGATCAGCCCATGGAGGACCCTGTTGACCCCGTTGATCCCATGTTCGCTGATCCCGCTGATTTCAAGATGGAGTTTGATGATCTGGAGCCTGATGTGGCCCCTGAGCCGGCTGATGCTCCTGTCCTCGCATTGGAGCATGACTTTGATCATGCCGATGCACCCGCTGTTGATCCTGTGATTGCTGATGTACCTATCGATGATCATCATGTTGTGGCTCTACAGGTGATGGATGATCATGTTGCTATTGATGTTCAGGTTGATGCCCCTCACATTGCTGATATTCCTGCTGATCCTGTTCTTGCCCCTCCCCCTGACCTAGTGCCTGTTGAGCCTGATCATGCACTTTTTGCGATCCACGTTGACCCTCGATATGCGCACACCCGAAATGGGTGGATAGACAAGGATGAGGACTACCTGCCTTTTGTGGTACCTGTTACACCTGCTTCAGCACCTGCTCCAGTTCCTATTTGATGCACCCTTATTTCCTGCACACGTCACTGATACGCATCACGCAGACCTGCCTATCACATTTCTCCAGGACATACCGCCACCACGTCCTGGGGAGGGGTCATCTCATCAGCCTTTCGGCCATGCACCTTTTCTGACTGGAGGAGATCAGTTCGTACCACAGATCCCTCATCATACTGCTGTTCCCCCTGTTGCACCCTTTGCTGTGCCATCCTTTGCTCTATCTAGTGAGCCTTTTCTTTGGACTTCACCACCCATCATGCCACCATCTGATCCTTATCATCCTTATCACATGGGTTACTCCACAGAGGATATTCTTAGATCATTTATGATTCAGCAGGAGGCACTGACTCGTCGCGTGCAGGAGCTTGAGAGAGCACAGCGACCACCATGCCAGTGCTAGGGCCAGACTCACCCTGCGATATCACACCCTCCTCGTCCGTTATCTCCCGATTCTGCTGCTCGTTTTTGGACTCAGGAGCAGCAGATAGCGTATCTATTGCGTTCTCATCGAGCCATGGAGGAGGATTGGCTTCACATGCGCCCTTTGTTCTTTTCCCGTTTTCCCCTCCTCCACCGCCATCAGCGTAGGGCTATTTTGTACGACACGGGTGGACTTTTGTTGAGAACACGGCGATTGCACAGACTGCACAGCTTTTGGGAGATTGCATTTTGATCATGACTTTTGTTGTTATGTATATTGGATATTGTGACACTGATTTGATATTTTGGACTAGGGTGATGTAGCCCTTAGTCATTAATGTTGTATGATACAGATATATACTTGTACACTTTACATTGTGGTCTCGATTTATGGCAATGCAATCGCAGTATTCTCATCATATGTGATGTTTGATTGATTATTTGCATTCTATAACATGAGATGTTATGTGGGTGATTTATTTATAACATGGGATGTTGTGTGTTTGGTTTACTTATAACATGAGATGTTATGTATTACTACTATCGTTATATACGTACACTTTACCATGACCTGACCTACGGGGACACATCTTTTAGAAAATGCCACCGAGACGTCAAGCACGCATGCCTACCAACGAGGCAGAACTTCAGCAGGTCATCGCTGCCGCCATTGCGCAGTACGCAGCCTCTCAAGGAGGAACTAGCGGAAGTAATTCTAACAACAATGGCAATAACAATCCGCCTCATGGTAATATTAAGTCATAAAGGCATACCATGATACAATTGGATATCCCTAGCAAGTTTGCTAATGCCATTCATATATTGTAACGTATGTGCAGGGTGCACCTACAATCAGTACCTAGACTGCAAACCTGTAAACTTTGACGGCACCGGAGGTGCTGTTGCTTTTGTCCGATGGGCCGAGAAGAAAGAATCAGTTCTCTGAATGAGCAAGTGCGCTCCAGACCAGCAAGTTACTTACATTTCTGGGCTATTCTTGGACGGAGCCCTGTCCTGGTGGAACTTACAAGTTCAAACTCTTGGTGAAGCCGCAGCTTACGCAATGACATGGAACGAGCTGAATGAGCTCATGCGCAGAAAGTACTGTTCACGTGCGGAGATACAAAAGTTGGAAACTGAGTTTTGGCATTTGAAGATGGAAGGTCCGAAAATTGCGGAATATGTTCAAAGGTTTCACGACTTATCTCATGTGGTACCTTATATGGTTACACCGGAATTCAAGCGAATCGAGCGCTTCATTTGGGGTTTAGCTCCTCAAATCATAAGTATGGTGACCTCTTCAAAACCGGCAACAATCACTGAGGCAATCGATCTGAGCGTGGCTCTTACTGAGGAGGCTATTCGCCTAAACAAGTTTTCTGATGTTGAACAGAAGAAGAAAGAGACTCACGTAGAGTCGTCCGGGGGTAACAAAAGAAAATTCTCGAACTTCAAACAAGGCACAAGCAGTGATGGCAGGAAAGGAGAACCAAGCGCACCAGTCCAAGCTACAACTGGTACAAGAAAGAAAGGAAAGGGATATATGGGTACACATCCCAAGTGTAACACCTGCCAGCGTCACCATTCTGGCCGGTGTGGGTCAAAAGTATGTGAAGCATGTGGGAAGGTTGGTCACTCGAAGGATACTTGCTGGGCCACTGTTGGCCGGGGAGGCCAAGGAGGTTTTGGAAATAGAAACAATAACCGGGGTGGAAATGGAAATCGTGCACAAGGAAATAACGGAGGGAATGGAAATCGAGGCAACAACGCAAATCAAGCTGGTAATGTGAATCGTAACCAAAACAACAATCAAGCTGGGAATGGAGGTGGAAACGGGCTGAGACCAGGTTGTTTTAACTGTGGTGACATTGGGCATTTTAAGAGGAACTGCCCGGAATTGAACCAAGCACGGGGAAGGGTTTTCAATATCGAAGCGAGGGAAGCGCGCCAGGATCCTAATGTTGTTACTGGTACGTTCCCTGTAAACCAACGCTTTGCATCCATTTTATTTGACACTGGTGCCGATTATAGCTTCGTGTCGTTAGAATTTAAGAATATGCTTGGGTTAGCCGCTAGTAAATTAGTTATTCCCTACTCAATCGAATTGGCAAATGGAAAGTTAGTAGAAGCCAACGAAGTGGTCAGAGGTTGTGTGATCGAGTTGGGAGAGCGTGAGTTTGCTTTGGATCTGCTACCAGTCAAGTTGGGAAGCTTCAACGTGGTAGTAGGGATGGATTGGTTATCGAGCAACAAGGCAGAGATTGTTTGTCACGAAAAGGTTGTTCGCATCCCGACCGAAGATGGAGAAACGATAGTAGTTCATGGAGAAAAGCGTGATATGCCCTTAAGAATCATCAGCTGCCTGAACGCCCGCAAGTGTTTACAGAAGGGACGTGCTGCCTTCCTGGCACACATTGTAGATAAGAATGCTGTTGAACCAAAGATCGAAGACATCCCTGTCGTGAGGGAATATCCTGAAGTCTTTCCAGAGGACTTGCCAGGATTGCCACCCCAAAGGCAAGTGGAATTCCACATTGACTTAGTTCCAGGCGTCGCGCCTGTGGCTAGGGCACCCTACAGACTTGCACCTTCGGAAATGCAAGAGTTGTCGACACAACTCCAGGAACTACTTGACAAATGATTCATCCGACCAAGCTTCTCACCTTGGGGAGCTCCAGTTTTATTTGTCAAGAAAAAAGACGGTAGTTTCCGTATGTGCATTCACTACCGGGAGTTGAATAAATTGACTGTCAAGAATAGGTATCCCCTGCCAAGGATCGATGATCTATTCGACCAGCTGGTTCAAGCTTTTACTCGAAGATCGATCTGCGATCAGGTTACCATCAGTTAAGGATACAAGAGGAAAGTATCCCGAAGACAGCCTTTAGGACTCGTTATGGACACTACGAGTTCCTAGTTATGCCGTTTGGGTTAACAAACGCACCTGCAGTTTTCATGGACCTAATGAACAGAGTTTGCAAGCCATACTTGGATAAGTTCGTGATTGTGTTTATCGACGATATTTTTATTTATTCAAAGACGAAGAATGAACACGAACAGCACTTAAGAGCTATTTTGGAGTTGCTGAAAAAGGAACAGTTGTATGCCAAATTCTCTAAGTGCGAGTTTTGGCTACGTGAAGTCCAATTCCTTGGACATGTGGTAAATAGGGATGGAATTCATGTGGACCCCACAAAGATTGAAGCGATAAAGAATTGGGAGACCCCAAAGACGCCAACCGAGATTCGACAATTCTTGGGTTTGGCTGGCTACTATCGAAGATTTATTGAGGATTTTTCAAAAATCGCTCAACCACTGACACTCCTCACGCAGAAAGATAAGAAGTTTGATTGGGGAATCAAACAGGAAGAAGCGTTTCAACTGTTAAAAGACAAGCTTTGCAATACGCCGATCTTAGCACTTCCAGAGGGTACAGATGATTTTGTGGTATTTTGTGACGCCTCGCTTCAAGGATTGGGTTGCGTGTTGATGCAACGCCAGAAGGTTATAGCTTACGCATTGCGCCAGCTGAAGGTACATGAAAAGAATTATACCACACATGATTTGGAACTCGGCGCAGTGATATTTGCGTTAAAGATCTGGAGACACTACCTATATGGTACGAAATGTACAATCTTCACAGATCATAAAAGCCTGCAGCACATATTCGACCAAAAAGAGCTGAATATGAGACAAAGACGTTGAGTCGAGTTGCTGAACGATTACTGTCACACCCCCAAAATCCACCTGCGGAGTATCACCACTTGGGAGCGTGACTGACCAGGATCAAACCACCAATCATATCGAACATGTAGTTAATGTCAAGTATAATAGATGTAAACGAATTATTCAATACGATTGATGTTCCAACAAAACATAATTTAAGTAGCGGAAGCATTAAGTGTAAAACCCAAAACATAAGTATTAACGTGTGATTGTAAAAGTGTTCAATTAGCATTCACGATCCTTTGCCCACAACGACCTGCTCCTTCCTTGTGCAAGCTCCATAAGTACCTAAGGTCCTGCAAGGCATGCAGCAGATAATCAACAACTAGTTGAGCGAGTTCACAGTTAACAGTTCAGTAATAGTATAGTGTGAGTAGCAGTATGTTCGTTCGTTATGTCGTGAATCGTATTAGTTTCCATCGCGGCCTCCCAGGCAGGTATGCGAAGATATTAGGGGGTGTTCATCCCGTGTATTCTAGACTAGGTTTATCCGTATCGCGGCCTACCAGGCAGGTGTGCGAAGATTAGTAAATTACA
Source organism: Helianthus annuus (assembly GCF_002127325.2). Classification (NCBI taxonomy): domain Eukaryota; kingdom Viridiplantae; phylum Streptophyta; class Magnoliopsida; order Asterales; family Asteraceae; genus Helianthus; species Helianthus annuus. Next base: position 65,231,875 of record NC_035447.2, read on the forward strand.
GTTCGCGGCCTTCCAAAGGCAGGTGTGCGAAGTCAGTCATAATATCGCGGCCAACCCTTGGCAGGTGTGCGAAGATCAGTTCAATAAGTGTTACTAGTCTAGTAGTAGTTCTAACAGTGGAGTATGTAACATAGTTCATCAATTCACATCACTACGTTCCGATATAGATAAGTAACAGTAAACAATCAAATCCCATTCCCACCCTGGGAACCCCATGCCTTGGCTGTGTGAACTCACCTTGGTTTGCTCGGTATGTTAAGTTAAGTGCTCACAGTAAACCAGTCACGTCCTAAAGTATGCACGTATTCACAGTCAGTACATGTTGGTAAAGTTTCACATATACTCTATGTCACAAGGTGTATTTGACAGTTTACGTCAGGTAACACATAAGCAGTTAATCAATTCATGCAATTCAAGCTTTACCTTATAGGCTTCCTCAGTTTATTTTAACTTAGTTATTCCTTAACAGTCTTGGAAACTTAATTGCGGTACTGGCGTTAACCAAGATTAACAAAACTAACATGCCAAAATTTGAGTTAACACACTTAACATAAACATTGTGTCATAAAAGAGTTATCATACATAACGAGTTTATCATAGTTAATATGATTAATGTAACCCAGTTAACATTCATAACCTATAAGGCATACTTAACTCAGTTACTACTTAACAGGGTTAACCACTTAATAGAGTTAACAACTAACGGTGTCAACCTTCTGGACTTAACTGAGCTAACACGCACAGCAACAAAGTAAATTCCTAAGCAATTCGGTTGGCATATCATGTGTTAGTGGGCCGTTAAAAATCAGCCAATGGCCATCAATGGCCGCCCACTATACCCAATAAAAATTATGTGGCCGCCCAAGAATATTGTTAGTCAACAAAGTGGGGTGATTTTATGCAAGAGTAGCCGACACCCCTCATGTTCGGTTATTTAACCTTATTGGGCCAAGCCCTCAACCAGTGACATTCCATTTACCACCCAACCCCACCAATAGAAGCTTTCCCTCTCCTTTGACAAACTTGACTCTTGAACGCCACCATTTCCTAGGACTGAAGTTACCGAATTGTTTATTTATTTTGCAGTTCACCTAGGATTTATGATGGCAACCACCATCATTTCAATTCTTTAATATTAGTGGGCCGAGCCCCACAACCAATAGAACTCGGTCAGCCACCCCCATCCTCCAATCACATTAACACATCCTAAACAACATAATGGCAGCATCACGGCACCTGTATCCGACATGCAACCTTAATTTTTAATCATTACTTCCTAAAAATCCTATTATACTAGATGACACCCACATGAAATATAAGTATATCGGCTGACACACTTTCAGTAAAACACATGCACTGCAAATTGACTTTTGCTACAATTAAAGGTGTATAGCCACTAATTTGATGATTGGACCAAATTACACACTAGCCGACATCTTATGAAATCATTGATTATTACTCTTATCACGTCATAATGATTAACTATTATATTCGGACTTTTAGAAACGACAAACACACAAGCTATACATGATGATCAAATAATAAACGTAGGGTAATGATTAATACTAACCACAAAGAATGAGGAATAGAGGATTGCGAAGTAACCAGGTCGCCGTCGCTTAGATGATAAGTCCTAGGGTTTGAGAGTTTTCTTTTTGTAACCGATTATGTGCACCTCCTAAATTAATATAATCACGTACAAGGGTTGGGCCTATGCTGGGCTTGGCGAATCAGATGGGCCAGCGAGTCTAATCTATTTCGTCGAGGTTAGGCTTGGCGAAACACACTTGTGTTTCGTCGAGTCATCATTGGCGCGTCACAACCCTGATTCGTCGAGTTGGTTTGATGGTGAATAAATCTAAGCGTTTTATATCAATCCATGATATATATATACAACAACAACAAATCACATAAGTGTACAATCGCATCACGTTTCATTAAACATAACATGTACAGTTACAGGTCAACAAGTCAAACAGTCAAGTCAACGTGCATTTAAAGCCTAAAGGTCGCGTTGTCACATTATCCCCAACTTAAAAGAAATTTCGTCCCGAAATTTGGTACGTACCTACTGAGGAAGCTACATAGGTTGCATCGTTCACTGGTTTTCCTGGGGTGTCACATCATCCCCCCGTTGATTTGGAATTTCGTCCCGAAATTCAGTAGTAGTAGCTTCAGCCTCAGTAGTGGTTGCATTGGTTTCGAATAACTGGGGGTACTTTTCTTTCATTTGATCTTCGCGTTCCCAAGTGTACTCTGGGCCACGACGGGAGTTCCAACGAACTCGAACAAGAGGGATTCTCTTGTGTTTGAGGACCTTAACATCCCGGTCCGTGATTTCAACTGGTTCCTCGACGAACTGCAACCGCTCATCGATAGTGAGTTCCTTGAAAGGAACTATGAGGGTCTCATCTGATAGACATTTCTTCAGATTCGACACGTGAAATACATTGTGAACTGCACCGAGTTCAGCTGGTAGGTTCAGTTTGTAGGCCACCTTGCCGATTTTCTCAATGATCTCGAACGGTCCGACATACCGCGGATTTAATTTGCCCCGTTTGCCAAAACAAACCACACCCTTCCAGGGTGAGACTTTTAGTAAAACCCGGTCCCCGACCTGAAATTCCAAAGGCCTCTTACGCTTATCCGCGTAGGCTTTCTGACGGTCGCGTGCTGCCGCCATGCGTTGTCGTATCTGTGCAATCTTTTCTGTGGCGTCCACTACAATCTCTGGACCCGTAATCTGACTATCCCCCACCTCTGCCCAACAGAGAGGTGACCGGCATTTACGTCCGTACAATGCCTCGAATGGGGCGGCTTGTATGCTGGTGTGATAACTATTATTGTACGAAAACTCCACTAAAGGGAGGTGCTTTTCCCAGCCGTTGCCGAAATCGATAACACACGCTCGAAGCATGTCTTCTAGAGTTTGAATTGTGCGCTCAGACTGCCCACCCGTCTGAGGGTGATATGCCGTGCTCATGTCTAAACGAGAGCCAAACGCTTTGTGCATCGCTTGCCATAGCTCTGACGTGAATCGTGCATCCCGATCCGAAATGATGGAGGTGGGCACCCCGTGTCTCGAAACAACTTCTTTAAGATAGATGCATGCGAAAGTGGAGAACTTATCCGTCTCCTTAATAGCCAGGAAGTGTGCAGACTTGGTGAGTCGATCCACGATCACCCATATAGTATCATTCCCACGCTGAGATCTAGGTAAGCCCGTAACAAAATCCATGGAAATCTCTTCCCATTTCCACTGTGGTATCCTGGGTTGCTAAAGTAAGTCTGGGGGTTTCTGGTACTCTGTCTTGACTCTCGCACAGGTCAAGCACTTGCCGACGTAAGTTGCAATGCGGGCCTCCATGCCAGGCCACAAATATGTAATTCTGATATCGGGGTACATTTTATCCGAACCTGGATGTACCGAGTAGCGAGGCTTATGAGTTTCATCCATCACAAGTTCTCGTAAGCCGCCATATAGTGGGACCCGGATACGTCCTGTCACATAGTAGGCGTCGTCTTCCTTTTGTTCTAACCGTTGCCTTGAGCCATGCAAAGCTTCATCCTTTACGTTTTCTGGTTTCAATGCTCCCACCTGAGCATCTCGTATTTGTGCAGGAAGATCAGACTGAATGGTGAGCTGTAAGGCTCGTACACGCCTAGGTAAAGTGTCTTTCCGACTGAGAGCGTCAGCCACAACATTGGCTTTGCCTGGATGGTACTTGATGGCGCATTCGTAATCATTAAGTAACTCGACCCATCGCCGTTGACACATAATCAATTCCTTCTGCTTAAGAATATGCTCGAGACTCCTGTGATCGGTGTAAATCGAGCACCTGGTACCGTACAGGTAGTGTCGCCATATCTTAAGCGCGAAAACAACAGCTCCCAGCTCTAAATCGTGCGTCGTGTAGTTCCGTTCATGAACTTTGAGTTGACGAGAGGAGTAGGCAATAACTTTATCCGGCTGCATCAATACGCAACCAAGACCCTGTATTGATGCGTCATAATATACTACGAAGTCATCCGTGCCCTCTGGTAATGAGAGAATAGGCGCGCTGCAAAGCCTATTCTTTAGGTACTGAAAAGCGGTTTCCTGGGACTCTCCCCAGCGATAGGTGACACCCTTCTGTGTCAGTAGCGTAAACGGCTGCGCGATCTCCGATAAGTCTTTAATGAATCGTCTGCAATACCCCGCCAAACCCAAGAATTGGCGTATCTCCGTCGGTGTACACGGTGCAGGCCAGTTCCTGTTCGAATCTACCTTGGATGGATCGACATGGATTCCATCCCTGTTCACCACATGGCCTAAGAAATGGACTTCACGAAGCCAGAAGTCGCATTTTGAAGACTGTGCTTACAGTTGCTCCTTTCGAAGAAGTTCCAAGATAAGACGTAAGTGCTGCTCGTGTTCCTCCTGACTCTTGGAGTAGATCAGAATGTCGTCGATGAAGACAATGACGAATTTGTCCAGGTAGGGTTTGCACCCCCTGTTCGTAAGGTCCATAAATACGGCAGGTGCGTTCAATAATATCAAACCATCCATCACATCAAACATAAAATATAGTAGTTAAAATAATTCATAAAACCCAATACGATCAACGTTCAAACCAAACTTTGTTTGTGTAGCAGATACATAATAATGAAAACCCAAAATAAGTTATAAATTCAAATATCGTTCATTGCATCTCCTCGTCCTAACACGAAAGCTTGACCTCTTGCCTCGTTGCCATTGTGGTTGTTGTTTCCCCTGTTGTTGTTGTTGTTCCCGTTGCCCTGGTTATTGTTGTGGTTCTGATTCTGGTTCAACTGAGGACAATCGCGTTTGTAATGACCTTCTGCCCCACACTGGAAACATCCCCGGTTTCCACGCTGTGGTTGCTGCTGCTGGTTCTGTGGAGCTGGCGGTGGGAGTTGCTGGTTCTGATTTGCTGGCCGTGAGCTTCTACAATCCTTAGCCTCATGTCCCACCTTGAGGCATCTTTGGCATTGTTCCCTGCGACATCTTCCGCTGTGGTGTCTGTTGCACTTATTACACAGTGGGTGAATTCCCCGATATCCACCCTGCCCCTGACTGCCAGGTGATTGCTGACTCGAATTCTGGTAGTCATTTGTCTTGCTCTGCTGAGACTGAACAGTAACCGATCCCTTGCTGGAATCCCCCTCCCATTTCCTCTTGTTGTCACTGGGAGTAGCAGAAGTGGTGACAGCAGTAGTGGTAGCCTTGACACGCTTTGGCAGTCTGTTCTGATCCACTGCCTGATCTGTAATACGGTGAGCGAGGCGCTGAATAGCCTGAATGTTGTCAAGATTGGCCGATGTCACATGGCTCTGGATCTCTGGCGCCAATCCCTTGAGATACATCTCAATGCGCTTGTATGGTGGGTCTACCATAGTTGGGCATAGCACGGCCAGCTCGTTCGACCGTTTAGTATACGCTTCGATCTCTGATCCAACCATTTTCAAATTATACAGCTCGTCCTCCAACTTGTGAATATCTTCACGTGTGCAGTACTCCCTCTTGATAAGTTCCTTAAAATCATTCCAGGGTGTGGCGTTAGCAGCTGCCAACCCTAAGATCTGGACTTGGGCGTTCCACCAAGTCAGTGCTATCCCTTCCAAGGTGCCAGTTGCATACTTGACCTTGCGAGCCTCAGGGCACTCGCACATTTCGAATACTGACTCTAGCTTTTCAAACCAATGGAGGAGTCCCACTGCCCCCTCGGTGCCACTGAAAGAATTTGGACGACAGTCCATGAAGTTCTTGAAAGTGCAGACAGGCTGCTGCGCGTGTTGACCTGCTTGAGCTGCTGCAACTGCCGCAGCAACTTGAGCTTGAACGAAAGCCTCTAGCTGGGCTTGTGTCATGCTAATTCTTCCAGACATGATCTTCATAGTAAAAGTAATGTAGGTGAGAGTGGTTCACGAGTAGGGCGATGACAGAAAAGTGTAAGCACGTAGGTGTACTCAAGCAATAACAAGTAGTGAGCAAAGTAATGTAAGCATACTACGAGCAAAGTTCTATGCAGTTCTAGCAAGCAGGTAATAAACATAAACCTTATTACCTAGGATGTCGAGTCTTGCACGTGGAGCGAAGCGTCGTTGTGGATCGTTGAGAGCACTGTTCTGGTTATAGTCTGGTTTTAATAAAAACGTTTTCCCCATATTAAAACCAAGTTCTCTATAACCAATGGCTCTGATACCAATCTGTCACACCCCCAAAATCCACCTGCGGAGTATCACCGCTTGGGAGCGTGACTGACCAGGATCAAACCACCAATCATATCGAACATGTAGTTAATGTCAAGTATAATAGATGTAAACCAATTATTCAATACGATTGATGTTCCAACAAAACATAATTTAAGTAGCGGAAGCATTAAGTGTAAAACCCAAAACATAATTATTAACGTGTGATTGTAAAAGTGTTCAATTAGCATTCACGATCCTTTGCCCACAACGACCTGCTCCTTCCTTGTGCAAGCTCCATAAGTACCTAAGGTCCTGCAAGGCATGCAGCAGATAATCAACAACTAGTTGAGCGAGTTCACAGTTAACAGTTCAGTAATAGTATAGTGTGAGTAGCAGTATGTTCGTTCGTTATGTCGTGAATCGTATTAGTTTCCATCGCGGCCTCCCAGGCAGGTATGCGAAGATATTAGGGGGTGTTCATCCCGTGTATTCTAGACTAGGTTTATCCGTATCGCGGCCTACCAGGCAGGTGTGCGAAGATTAGTAAATTACAGTTCGCGGCCTTCCAAAGGCAGGTGTGCGAAGTCAGTCATAATATCGCGGCCAACCCTTGGCAGGTGTGCGAAGATCAGTTCAATAAGTGTTACTAGTCTAGTAGTAGTTCTAACAGTGGAGTATGTAACATAGTTCATCAATTCACATCACTACGTTCCGATATAGATAAGTAACAGTAAACAATCAAATCCCATTCCCACCCTGGGAACCCCATGCCTTGGCTGTGTGAACTCACCTTGGTTTGCTCGGTATGTTAAGTTAAGTGCTCACAGTAAACCAGTCACGTCCTAAAGTATGCACGTATTCACAGTCAGTACATGTTGGTAAAGTTTCACATATACTCTATGTCACAAGGTGTATTTGACAGTTTACGTCAGGTAACACATAAGCAGTTAATCAATTCATGCAATTCAAGCTTTACCTTATAGGCTTCCTCAGTTTATTTTAACTTAGTTATTCCTTAACAGTCTTGGAAACTTAATTGCGGTACTGGCGTTAACCAAGATTAACAAAACTAACATGCCAAAATTTGAGTTAACACACTTAACATAAACACTGTGTCATAAAAGAGTTATCATACATAACGAGTTTATCATAGTTAATATGATTAATGTAACCCAGTTAACATTCATAACCTATAAGGCATACTTAACTCAGTTACTACTTAACAGGGTTAACCACTTAATAGAGTTAACAACTAACGGTGTCAACCTTCTGGACTTAACTGAGCTAACACGCACAGCAACAAAGTAAATTCCTAAGCAATTCGGTTGGCATATCATGTGTTAGTGGGCCGTTAAAAATCAGCCAATGGCCATCAATGGCCGCCCACTATACCCAATAAAAATTATGTGGCCGCCCAAGAATATTGTTAGTCAACAAAGTGGGGTGATTTTATGCAAGAGTAGCCGCCACCCCTCATGTTCGGTTATTTAACCTTATTGGGCCAAGCCCTCAACCAGTGACATTCCATTTACCACCCAACCCCACCAATAGAAGCTTTCCCTCTCCTTTGACAAACTTGACTCTTGAACGCCACCATTTCCTAGGACTGAAGTTACCGAATTGTTTATTTATTTTGCAGTTCACCTAGGATTTATGATGGCAACCACCATCATTTCAATTCTTTAATATTAGTGGGCCGAGCCCCACAACCAATAGAACTCGGTCAGCCACCCCCATCCTCCAATCACATTAACACATCCTAAACAACATAATGGCAGCATCACGGCACCTGTATCCGACATGCAACCTTAATTTTTAATCATTACTTCCTAAAAATCCTATTATACTAGATGACACCCACATGAAATATAAGTATATCGGCTGACACACTTTCAGTAAAACACATGCACTGCAAATTGACTTTTGCTACAATTAAAGGTGTATAGCCACTAATTTGATGATTGGACCAAATTACACACTAGCCGACATCTTATGAAATCATTGATTATTACTCTTATCACGTCATAATGATTAACTATTATATTCGGACTTTTAGAAACGACAAACACACAAGCTATACATGATGATCAAATAATAAACGTAGGGTAATGATTAATACTAACCACAAAGAATGAGGAATAGAGGATTGCGAAGTAACCAGGTCGCCGTCGCTTAGATGATAAGTCCTAGGGTTTGAGAGTTTTCTTTTTGTAACCGATTATGTGCACCTCCTAAATTAATATAATCACGTACAAGGGTTGGGCCTATGCTGGGCTTGGCGAATCAGATGGGCCAGCGAATCTAATCTATTTCGTCGAGGTTAGGCTTGGCGAAACACACTTGTGTTTCGTCGAGTCATCATTGGCGCGTCACAACCCTGATTCGTCGAGTTGGTTTGATGGTGAATAAATCTAAGCGTTTTATATCAATCCATGATATATATATACAACAACAACAAATCACATAAGTGTACAATCGCATCACGTTTCATTAAACATAACATGTACAGTTACAGGTCAACAAGTCAAACAGTCAAGTCAACGTGCATTTAAAGCCTAAAGGTCGCGTTGTCACAATTACGACTGCGAGATAAAGTATCATCCAGGGAAGGCGAATGTGGTCGCCGATGCCCTAAGTCGAAAAGAGAGGATCAGGCCCATAAGGGTTAGGGCTTTGGAGATGATTATCCAAATAGATCTTTCTCTGCGAATTCGTGCCGCGCAGAAAGAAGCTCTTAAGGAAAGAAACCTTGAAGAAGAATATCTCCGTGGGATGGAGAAGCAACTAGTGCCAAACATTGAAGGAACGTTATGTTTTATGAAAAGGATTTAGGTTCTTCTGTTTGGTGGTTTGAGAAAGGTTATTTTTGATGAAGCTCACAAACGGTACTCTATCCACCCAGGAGCGGATAAGATGTACCAGGATCTTAAAGATTACTATTGGTGGCCTGAAAGGCGACGTTGTTGTTTATGTGAGTAAGTGTTTAACATGTGCTAAGGTTAAAGCTGAATACCAAAAGCCTTCGGGACTTCTGCAGCAACCTGAGATTCCCAAGTGGAAATGGGAACAAATTTCAATGGATTTTATTACTAAGTTGCCAAGAACGCCAAGAGGTCATGACACTATTTGGGTAATAGTGGACCGATTAACGAAATCAGCACACTTCTTACCTATCAGAGAGAAAGATAACACAAGCAAATTAGCTGAAATTTACATGAGAGAAATCGTTGCACGTCATGGAGTGCCTCTCTCAATCATCTCTGATAGATACGGAAGGTTTGTGTCAAGAATTTGGCAGTACTTCCAAGAAGCTTTTGGCTCACAATTAAATCTGAGCACTGCATTTCACCCACAGACTGATGGGCAAAGCGAGCGAACGATACAAACATTGGAGGATATGCTGAGAGCATGTGTTATGGATTTGGGTGGTAGCTGGGATAAACATTTACCATTGGTCGAATTTTCATATAACAACAGCTACCACACCAGTATTGGTGCCGCGCCATTTGAAGCTTTATATGGCCGCAAGTGCAGATCACCGCTTTGTTGGTCTGATGTCGGTGATAGACAATTGGTTGGTCCTGATGTGGTATAGGAAACCACGGACAAAATTGCACAAATCCGAGATCGCATCAAGGCGGCTCGCGATCGTCAGAAATGTTATGCGGACCGAAGAAGGAAACCTCTAGAGTTTGAGGTAGGCGACATGGTATTGTTGAAAGTATCACCCTGGAAGGGTGTGGCACGCTTCGGGAAGCGTGGAAAGTAGAATCCTCGGTATATTGGTCCATTCAGAATTCTGGAAAGAATTGGGTTAGTAGCGTACAAGCTGGACTTACCTGCCGAACTGAACGGTGTTCACGATACATTTCATGTATCAAATTTAAAGAAAAGTCCAACGCAAGATACTGTTGTTATTCCTGCAGACGAGATCCATATTGACGACACGCTCCATTTTGTTGAAGAACCCGTTGAGGTTACAGATCGGAAGGTAAACAAAACCCGCCGGAGCAGTGTCAAACTCGTCAAGGTACGTTGGAATGCAAGACATGGTCCTGAATACACCTGGGAGCGTGAGGACCGAATGAAAGAAAAATACCCCCACTTATTCCCCAAGACCCCTGCAACTAGAAGCAGAACTTAAAATTTCGGGACGAAATTTTTCTAACGGGGGGAGAATGTGACAACCCTCACCAAATCAGGTATCCGTATGAACTAATTACTATTTAATTACTGCTTAATTACTGTGCTTACTTACAGTTGTGAATAAACTGCTACTTGAATACTGATACATACACGTACTTGCATCATACTTTATTAACTGTCACTCCATTATTTACATACAGAACTTTAGTGACAGACTTGATGCACAAAAGGACAGTAGCACAATGAATGGATAACCCAGTAAACGTGCTGACATAGCCAGCACCAGGCAGACACTGCCTCTAAGGCCTGTATGAGCCCGGAATAGTTTACTACACTAGTAGTGAGTGTAGGGAGATGAGGATTGTAGAACTGCATCACTAGGTAATAATTATAGTGACCGGATGTGCCTAAAACATGATTTAAAAACAAAATCTGCACTTTAACCCAAAATTCAGCATTTAAGCTAACTAGCAAAGTGCAAGAACATGGAAAAATAATACTAGACACTTTCCACAGTGTCGGGAATTCTTTGTGTCACTAAAACTAATATTAACGACACTTTAAGTGCTTATTAAGCACTTTAACGGATCAATATCCAACCGAACAACCGGACTTTACCCGGAACATAAAAATATTGTCATTGTTTTTCTTTTTCTGAGCTAGTTAGGGTCCCTGAACACCCTAACACCCGTTATAATACACTACACTCTAGTAACTAATTTAAGGTTCCTAATTAACAAACTAGTGCTTAACTAATTAGTTGAAATTGAACCATAATATCCCACCCCCAACCGATCGGATTTTCCCCTAGGGAACACACACCCTTGATTTGTTGATTATTTTAATCACATTGCTAAATATCTAGGAGGCACTTTATCTAGTGGTTAATGGTGATTATTGGTTATAAATAAATCAGAAGGGATAAGAGCTTTCATTTTCATGTCACCAACTCAAAAACTTCTTTCTCTTTCCCTCTTTGATACTCTTGGCCGAGAACCACAAGCCACTCACCATCCCTTCCAATTTCAACCAATCCATTTTACATACTTATAAGTGTGTTAGAGCTCGTACGAGGAGACCCGGCGCTTACGGAATCGCAAGGACCTCTCTACAACGCTATTAACCACCCATTTTTCGTCTAGTTTCTTCCCTAGCCACGAGCTAGTTGTAAGTGCTTCTAATCACCTTCTTGATCTTGTCTAAAGTGGTTAATAAGAGATTTGTCGGATAAAAATCATGAACATATAAGATCAAAGTTTAAAGTCTACTAAAAGTGATGAACAAAGTGGTTAATGAGTAAATATTAGTGTAAAACTCTTGGAACTTGTTTTGTTACGATTATTTTATGTTGTTTGATGCTAGTAGTAGAACGGATCGTCATCTAACCGGGTTAGGTCATGTTCATGAAACATGAACTAGTGTTATGTTATAGTGTGAAAATGATTAGATGATGAACCCTACTACTTATGAACATGAACTTGTGTAAAAACAATTTTTCTTATAAAATGGAGTTCTAAACTAGTAGATCTAAAGATCTACAAGTGGTATTTTCGAAGAACCAAGTGTAAGGTGAAATCATGTTTTAAAGCCGGATCTTTCATAAACTAAAGGTGTTTGTGTGAACACACAAGTGTGTAGACACTTGTGTAACGAAAGGTTTTAACAAAGAATTATTTTTGTAATATTTGACTAGAAGTTGTATAAATGCGTCTTCTTTAAAAACAAAGCTTTCAAGAAACCGATTTTACTTACAAGGGTAGAAAGATCCACTAAAGATAATGGAAGGTTACTACACACTTTTACATAACCCACAAGTTCATGTGTTTGCGATTTATGTATATTTTCGACTAGTTTGATGTTGGAATATTGTTTGTTGTTGATTGAGAAAATTGTTGTTTGGATTTTGAAAAGAAAATGATACGCTAGAAAGCGTGGCCACCTCCAGTTACAGAGGAAACTCTGGCGAAAATTTTCCAGAAATATAACACTTGGAAAATATTTTTACAACAAGTGTTATGAATATAATTTTTAACTTGTTTTCCAAATAAATTTCGCCATGATTTTTATTACAAATTAACCAAGTGTCGGAGGTGGGAGTTTCATAAATAAAACTTGCTCAAATATATATTTAGAATATATATTTTTCATAATAACACTTGTGTAAACTTTATGATTATTTTGTGAACTACATGAATATTATTTTTATGGTAAAAATAATATTACTAGAATATACTGAATTAGTAACAACTCCAAAATAATACGAACGCCTTCATAATATTTAAGTTACACCGGTATTATTATTATTATTACCACACGAATCATAAACTGTAACTTACATATTTTCAGAAAAATACTCGTACATGTTTATTTGACAAAAGTATTATTTTGGGTAAAATTATATGGAATAAAATATAATATTTTTGGGAAAAATATTTATATTTTGGAGATAGAATTAAAACATATTTTAAGTGAGACTTAATAATATATTTCGAAGTTATACGAACGCACATGTATTAAAGCCCCCATCCTTGGGAAAGAATATATTTACCAAATAATTACGAAGTGTAATCACGAAATAGTTGTCTAACTATTTCTCAAAAACTTAAACCTTAAGCTAAGGCACGGCGTCCGTCTAATAGAAGTTAGTACGTGTAGGTCGTCGCACAGCAGGTTGACTGGGAGATTCTAGTTAGAGACGCACTTCGGTGAGTTCATGCCCCCCTTTTCTCTTAACTGTCTTCAGTTTTTATACTTCGGGGGTGAAATACATGTTACTATGATTACGAGTATTTTTACACATGGTATGATTAGCGTAAGGAGGGTTACTACTTAGATCATGTGAGTGGGTAGGCGGGAACTGAAGGCCATTACTCCTCTTTGTAGGACCGAGGGACAGTAGCGGTAGATCTATCTGGGTGTAGCGAGCCCAGCCCCAGGCCCATCAGAACGGACCTCGGGGTGACTTTGTACCCGACGTAAAAATCTGCTAGGTTTGAGTCTTCCTACTGCACATCACACATATCAATGGCCTTGCAAACCATTGGTGATCTCTTTATTTCCTTATTTGCTACATACCAGGGATTTTTATACTTACAAAGGTTTTACATACTCACTACACATGAACTCGCTCAACAATTTTTGTTGATTTTTCCAACTTACATGTATTTCAGGGAACTAAGGATCTGGCACGGTATGCTACATTTTCACGCTGCGTCAGAGTTATGGGATCATCCAAGTTTAGGGGTTGTGGCTTTTTACCTGGATGAGTCACAGTTCTTAAACTGCGTCTGTTTTATGTTTGTGGTTATGTCTTCTGAACAATGTTTTTATTATTAGGTTGTAACTTCCGTTGCATGTGTCAACGCTTTAAGACAATGTTGTGTTACTTTTAGTTTAAAACTTATATCAATGGATGATCTGCATGGTTTTACTTTCATATAGCTTTGTTGTGATTAAGCTATGGTATTAAGAAGTCACACCAAATTAACCCACGCTTCCGCAAAGCCAGGGTGTGACAGAGGGTTGTTGATATTGACGTTCCCTTGTATCGACATATTCTAAGAAGAAGATTGGTTAGGCCAGGTCTTATTTGTTCAGGAAGTGCATTTAGTTGTTTAGTGGTCATACGTACATACACATAATAGGTCATTATACCAACCAATCAAGTAGTAGCATAGTCATAGCACAACCAAGTAATTTGGGAATTGTGTTTAATGAGAGCATAGTAAGCAAACATGTAGTATTATAATTACAGCACACATATATGGATTAACAATCATGCTTAACGAAAACATAGCGATTGAGCTTTCGTTGGTCATTGGCCACAAAGTATTGTCGCATGTTTTATGATGATTGGGCTCTCATTATTCTCCGACCACAATTGTATCGTCTTTCAAAATGTATCACATCAATAGGGACACAGGGTCACCCTACCCTTGCCTAACAAGTATATCAATGCATCATAATCACATAGTCTGAAGTGGTCTTTAAAATTCTCCACAATCCCGGCTTATCATTAGTGTCTTTGTCCAAAAGTAATCCGCATTATCTCGAAACCAACTATACTGGTGACTGAGGTGGAGGAGAAAAGAAAAGTATACTGTTAACATGTGTGGACTTCCTCCTCGGCTTGTGTATATGTCGAAGTAATTATCTGCTCTGCCGCTCGACAGTAAAGAAATGAGCATCAAAAACCCGGGAAAGGTGTAATAGCAACGGGTGAGAGCGCAAAAGGGACCATGATAAATGTGGAGGATCAAAGTATGCTGGCAATAGACAGGGTGGAGGACGTGATGTCAGCTCAAGCTCCAATATTCTGCGACTCATATTCTCAAACTGTAGCTGATGTTATAGAGCAATTCCTCCCAGGTGTAGCCTCCATAGTGTAAGGGTCTAATATTAGCATAGTGTATGATAAGAACCATCGAAATGGCTCGTCCAGCGGTGTAGAAGTGAAGGTGGCAAACGGTGTGGCCTGTGAGGCCGGGGAAAACGCTGCTGTAGCAAGAGGATCGTCACGCAGGTGCTGACCTGGAGTACCTTCCCGGGGTGCGGGTATGTCTTGAAGGAAAGCGATAGGTATGTTGGCGCAATGGACGTCGGTCTTCACAAGAGCAACATGTAACACCCCAAAAGTCGAATAATGAAATTCGTTAGTAGGTTACGATGTGTAATTAAATAAAATACAACAGCTAAGTAAATCAACCTAGTTAAATGCCTAATAATAGGTTAGGGAATGAATCTTGTGGCAACTAAGAAAGTATGGTAAACTTGAGGGGCTAAGATGGCCAAAAAGGAAACTTAATATATTAAAACAAAAATCACACACACACAAGGTTGTGTGTGTGCGTATGGTCACACAAGAGAAAGGGGGAAGAAGGGGTATGAACCCTAACCACAAGAAAATCCAGCAATTGAAGGTGTTATGGAGCAAGAATCGAACGCATGAACTCGTTTTCTTGATGATCTAGCCCTAGCAAACATGTGGTAAGTTGTATTTTATGATTTGATGATCTTGCTATGAAGTGGGTTATGGTCAATCCATGAAATTGTATGAAATTGATCATGTATATGTGTTAGAATCACAATATAGAACATGAACTATGCAAGATTCTAAGTAATTTGATGATTTTGGATGAAACCCACTTGTAGTAGGGAAGATGATGATATTGATAATCATGCATGTTCATTAGTTGTGTAAGATTGATGTATGATGTTGTATGTAACGAGTAATTGTCAGTTAATATGGGTATAGTATGAAAACTACATGATTCTAGTGGAATTTGATGATCTTGATATGAGTTAGTAAGAATATGCAAAGAATGCTTGTACATAATGTTTTGTTAGCAATACACCCGCCAAGTGTTCGATAAAATGCCTAAGAGAGCAAAATTGTGAAAATTTATGAAGGTTGTGGGTAATTATGTATAGAAGGTGCTTATGGTGTAGCCGTTAGCAAAATAATAAGATAAGTATGCTTAAGGTGGAGTCCATATGAGAATTCGGATTTGAATGTATGGTTTGGTAAAATTATGCATTAGGAACTTGTACCTTATGCTCCAATGATGTGATGCTCGCCATGTAATTGATGCGCTTGATTTATGGTGATTAAGAGTGAATGTGTATGAATGTGAAATGCCTAGTTTATTGAGAAGTGATAATGTTGGAGTTATGTCGTGTACTTATGTAAGATGATAATTTTGATTGTGTGAATGTTGAACAGTGCGGTTGTCGAATGTAGAGTTATGAAAGCATAAGTATGTGTAAATTGGTTGTGTATATTGTGTATGTGACTAGGTGATCATGTAGTTGTATGTGTTATACAACATTATGTATGAAATTAATATGATGTCGTTAATATGGTCTAAGTGGTTGACAAATCATGTCGTATGCGTGCTAGTGAAAGTCAATGTAGATAAGAGTTGGAAAAACGAATATTAGTATGAATGAGCAAATATGCTAATCATAATGTGATTGTGATGACATGAAAGGATAGGAATCACATTAGCATGGACTCAAGAACGGAAGGTTAACGGGTCAAGCGGAGGCGAGGAATCAAGCATGAACACTAACGCTTAAGGTAAGTGACTTCTGACTCACTTCTTAGTATACATAAGGACTTTCTTGTCTATAAATGAAGGGAAGCTATGTATGGTATGAAATGATTTAAAGTATTAAGATAAGTATTGATATAGATAGTCAAAGGTAGTTTGTGGACCAAACGGGTCGAATAAGTAAGAATAAGTGAGGTAACGGTAATAAAACTAGTAATGATTAAGGACCCGGGATGAGGATTCTTAGTCTAATGCGTAAGGACTTGTTTTACGGATGTTTAGGAACAGGTTTCAAGTGAAACGGATCCAAAACGAACGAGTTATGTGAGTTTTAGTATTTATAATGGGGGCTGAACTGGGCATCACCGTAGCTTACGGTGCCCACCGTAAGCTACGGTGGGCGCTGGGAATTCTATTTCTGCCGTAAGGCAGTTTGAAGCTACCGTAGGCTTTTGGGGGCCACCGTAAGCTACGGTAGCCACCGTAGCTTACGGTGGAGGTCAGAAACAATTGTAAAGTTTGTAAATTTCTTTGTTTTTCCTTCGAATTCGGACCCCGTGGACCCATTCTAAGCCTTGTTAAGTCTTCATAATGTTCCTCAACCCTACCGAAAGGCTTGGTAAGTCACGGATGAGTTTGGAACTCATTCTTAAGATCCGAATCATACCCGAAGGGCATTTAAAAAGTGTTTATGACGTGTGGGTAAGATCGGGTTGTGGGAGCGAGTATGCGGGGTAATGAACTAAGTATGTGGGTATCTATGTATTGATTTAACTTCTTCCAGATACGCTTAAGCTAATAAGAAATCATGAATACGAGTCAGTACGTATGTACGAATGTGTTATTGTAATTATGTAAATACATGTACGTGTGAGTGAAGGTATGCACGTGTGTAGTTATGATCCGTTTTATGAAGGTATGTCCGTATGTAGTCATGTATGCATGTAAGTATGTATGTGTGAAGGTATGTTTGTATGTAGTCATGTATGCATGTATGTATGTATGTGAGAAGGTATGTTTGTATGTAGTCATCTATGTATGTATGTATGTATGTATGTATGTATGTATGTATGTATGTATGTGAGAAGGTATGTTTGTATGTAGTTAAGTATGTATGTATGTATGTATGTATATGAGAAGGTATGTTTGTATGTAGTTAAGTATGTATGTATGTATGTATGTGAGTATGTATGTTGTGGGTAGTTATGTGTGTACGTATGTATGCGAGAAGGTATGTTTATATGTAGTTATGTATGTAAGTTTGTATGTGAGTAGGATGTATGTACACAATTATATATGTAATGCATACGTGGTTTCAATACACTTAAGTATTGATGTTATTAACAATATGCCTCGAGAATGAATGTAGTGCAGGTGCGATATTGAAGTTCGTCAAGGATTAGACACTCGGATGAAATGAATAGTTCTAGAAGGATGATGTGATGGAAAGTAGATGTGGATAGAACGTTACGAGGTTACATGATTAAGAATCTTGCTCGTATATAACGTATACTAACGTTGTGAATATATGTGGTGGGTGCAGGTTGTACAAATCATAGATTATCACCATGAGGTGTAGCGATCAAAGACCGAGTCACGAGATAGATTGTACGGGAATGCTGATTATGTAAAATGATAGTTATAAGTTATGCTTTTATTATGTAAATGAGTACAAAAGATGCATATAATGTAAGAAAGTGTTTCATAATGAACTTGCTAGTAGGTCAAAACGTTTTTAATGAAAGAAATTTTTATGGTACGAATTTCCGCTGCGTCTTTTCAGTTAAAGCGTGTTAGGGTGTTACAAGTTGGTATCAGAGCCCTGGTTTGAGAGAATCAAGTAGAAGGAGGTAAATACTTGAACTCAAACCGGTGTGCTCTCGTGACCAAGGACCCGTACAATCCGAGACTCGATCAAGATCTAAGGGTAGGTGCCAAGGTAAGTATGTGCTTAAGTATGTATGTGAAGATAACTAACAGTATGTTATGTGTAAGGTCGGCGTGATTGCTTGGAAAGGATGATCTGTAAATGCGGTCTAACGCTGGCACCAAGGTATGTAATATGACATATTGACCGAGGTACGTAGATTTAGCTTATTGGTGCATGAAATGGTATAATTAAGCAAGTAAAAGAAAATTTTAAATGAAATATAATGACAGAGTAAGGAAGTTTTGAAAATGTTACACGTGCCGAAACTTAATTCTGCGGACATAAGGTGGCGATTACGCGAAGGCACGAAACTAGTATGTGGATTGTGTATCTGGCCAGTACACAAGAAACGTATGACGTTCGTGAGACCGTGATAATTGTTACAGGTATGTCCGTTAGAATTAGGTAGTAGGTGGACGTGGGGGTGAAAAGAAATGTAAGACTTTCAGGAATGAAAGTATGAATGATATGTTGGAATCCGCGAGACGGATTCGATGCATGAAAGGAATGAAGTATGAATGATCTGTTGAATCCGCGAGACGGATTCAACACGTGTAAGGAATGAAAGATATGAATGGAATGTTTGAATCCGCGAGACGGATTCAAGGAATGAAAGGCTCGAAGGGAATGTATGAATCCGCAAGACGGATTCAAGGAATGAAATGCAGAAATGATATACTTGAATCTGCGAGACGGATTCAAATCGTAGAAGGAAGAAAATGTATGAATGGTAGGTTAGAAACCGCTAGAGGGATTCAAAATATAGAAGTAGTAAAAGGTATGGATGTTACATTTGAATCCGCAAGATGGGTTTAAAACATATAAAATATAAAATTTACCCACATCAGAATTGTGTCAATAATTGACCGCAGTTATGTCAAACGATGTACTATGAGTAAATACAAAGTAAATGAACAAGAGAATGATCGTAATGGACACACACAAACCTAAGTTTTAAAGTGAAAGAAATAAGTTTTACAACCCGTTATGAGTAAATGTGTTAGTAATCGATCCGTAGGAGTCATAATGTTTGGCGGGCTACTACCCGGACAATGATTTAAGTATGAATGAGAAGGGTAAGCTTGGTCATGAGTACCGAAATAACGTAATGAATGATTTTGCAAGTAAGCATAAATGGAAAGAAGTACGAACGTATACCTCGATCCATATACGATAAATAAGAAATGTTAGTTAGCCTTGAAAGATCAAATTATGAAGGTTGGCAAACTAAATAACTAGAATGAAAAAGTTCCGTGTGAGAAATGAAAAGTACTAACTGTTAAATTTCTTGATGATAATGTTAGAATCTTTGATGTGATGAAACCAACAGAATTGGTGAAAGAAGTATGGTATAGTACGGAATGGTTAATTCCTTATAATTAACATAAGGAGAGAACCATGTCATTGAGAATTACGTTTTATAAGTTATGAGCGAAACCTTCGGGTATGGGTTAGACTCTTGTATGGAGAACCTGTATGATGCGCTTGTTTAGGCAACTTTAATGAATAATCATGAATTGAGAATGGATAGCTATTTAGCACTACGACGTATCTATCAAAAATAAACGTAGATGTGCATGTATAAATTACGAATTTAGATCGTATAGTCAACAAAGATAATATGAGATTTGAAATAAACAGGAAGGAATGTTGTTATTAGGAAGTTGGAATCGTTTCAAGCAAACAATTGGTATATTGCACATGATATACAAATAATAGAATGATGAATGAACCATAAGCTAAGAAATGTGTTGGAAGCTATCACTATTAGTGAAAGCGACACTAATAAGAACTCCGAGATAGGTTATTGAAAATAGAAGGTTGTTACTAAGATGGGCCAGTGGTCGTGTTGATAGGGTAAGGGAAAGGATATTAGTGTCTAATGGAAATGAGAAAGGTTTCGGGGACGAAACCTTCTTTAAGAGTGGTAGATTTGTAACACCCCAAAAGTCGAATAATGAAATTCGTTAGTAGGTTACCATGTGTAATTAAATAAAATACAACAACTAAGTAAATAAACCTAGTTAAATGCCTAATAATAGGTTAGGGAATGAATCTTGTGGCAACTAAGAAAGTATGGTAAACTTGAGGGGCTAAGATGGCCAAAAAGGAAACTTAATATATTAAAACAAAAATCACACACACACAAGGTTGTGTGTGCGCGTACGGTCGCACAAGAGAAAGGGGGAAGAAGGGGTATGAACCCTAACCACAAGAAAATCCAGCAATTGAAGGTGTTATGAAGCAAGAATCGAACGCATGAACTCGTTTTCTTGATGATCTAGCCCTAGCAAACATGTGGTAAGTTGTATTTTATGATTTGATGATCTTGCTATGAAGTGGGTTATGGTCAATCCATGAAATTGTATGAAATTGATCATGTAGATGTGTTAGAATCACAATATAGAACATGAACTATGCAAGATTCTAAGTAATTTGATGATTTTGGATGAAACCCACTTGTAGTAGGGAAGATGATGATATTGATAATCATGCATGTTCATTAGTTGTGTAAGATTGATGTATGATGTTGTATGTAACGAGTAATTGTCAGTTAATATGGGTATAGTATGAAAACTACATGATTCTAGTGGAATTTGATGATCTTGATATGAGTTAGTAAGAATATGCAAAGAATGCTTGTACATAATGTTTTGTTAGCAATACACCCGCCAAGTGTTCGATAAAATGCCTAAGAGAGCAAAATTGTGAAAATTTATGAAGGTTGTGGGTAATTATGTATAGAAGGTGCTTATGGTGTAGCCGTTAGCAAAATAATAAGTTAAGTATGCTTAAGGTGGAGTCCATATGAGAATTCGGATTTGAATGTATGGTTTGGTAAAATTATGCATTAGGAACTTGTACCTTATGCTCCAATGATGTGATGCTCGCCATGTAATTGATGCACTTGATTTATGGTGATTAAGAGTGAATGTGTATGAATGTGAAATGCCTAGTTTATTGAGAAGTGATAATGTTGGAGTTATGTCGTGTACTTATGTAAGATGATAATTTTGATTGTGTGAATGTTGAACAGTGCGGTTGTCGAATGTAGAGTTATGAAAGCATAAGTATGTGTAAATTGGTTGTGTATATTGTGTATGTGACTAGGTGATCATGTAGTTGTATGTGTTATACAACATTATGTATGAAATTAATATGATGTCGTTAATATGGTCTAAGTGGTTGACAAATCATGTCGTATGCGTGCTAGTGAAAGTCAATGTAGATAAGAGTTGGAAAAACGAATATTAGTATGAATGAGCAAATATGCTAATCATAATGTGATTGTGATGACATGAAAGGATAGGAATCACATTAGCATGGACTCAAGAACGGAAGGTTAACGGGTCAAGCGGAGGCGAGGAATCAAGCATGAACACTAACGCTTAAGGTAAGTGACTTCTGACTAACTTCTTAGTATACATAAGGACTTTCTTGTCTATAAATGAAGGGAAGCTATGTATGGTATGAAATGATTGAAAGTATTAAGATAAGTATTGATATAGATAGTCAAAGGTAGTTTGTGGACCAAACGGGTCGAATAAGTAAAAATAAGTGAGGTAACGGTAATAAAACTAGTAATGATTAAGGACCCGGGATGAGCATTCTTAGTATAATGCGTAAGGACTTGTTTTACGGATGTTTAGGAACAGGTTTCAAGTGAAACGGATGCAAAACGAACGAGTTATGCGAGTTTTAGTATTTAAAATGGGGGCTGAACTGGGCATCACCGTAGCTTACGGTGCCCACCGTAAGCTACGGTGGGCGCTGGGAATTCTATTTCTGTCGTAAGGCAGTTTGAAGCTACCGTAGGCTTTTGGGGGCCACCGTAAGCTACGGTAGCCACTGTAGCTTATGGTGGAGGTCAGAAACAAATGTAAAGTTTGTAAATTTCTTTGTTTTCCATTCAAATTCGGACCCCGTGGACCCATTCTAAGCCTTGTTAACTCTTCATAATGTTCCTCAACCCTACCGAAAGGCTTGGTAAGTCACGGATGAGTTTGGAACTCATTCTTAAGATCCGAATCATTCCCGAAGGGCATTTAAAAAGTGTTTATGACGTGTGGGTAAGATCGGGTTGTGGGAGCGAGTATGCGGGGTAATGAACTAAGTATGTGGGTATGTATGTACTGATTTAACTTCTTCCAGATACGCTTAAGCTAATAAGAAATCATGAATACGAGTCAGTACGTATGTACGAATGTGTTATTGTAATTATGTAAATACATGTACGTGTGAGTGAAGGTATGCACGTGTGTAGTTATGATCCGTTTTATGAAGGTATGTCTGTATGTAGTCATGTATGCATGTAAGTATGTATGTGTGAAGGTATGTTTGTATGTAGTCATGTATGCATGTATGTATGTATGTGAGAAGGTATGTTTGTATGTAGTCATCTATGTATGTATGTATGTATGTATGTGAGAAGGTATGTTTGTATGTAGTTAAGTATGTATGTATGTATATGAGAAGGTATGTTTGTATGTAGTTAAGTATGTATGTATGTATGTATGTATGTGAGTATGTATGTTGTGGGTAGTTATGTGTGTACGTATGTATGCGAGAAGGTATGTTTATATGTAGTTATGTATGTAAGTTTGTATGTGAGTAGGGATGTATGTACACAATTATGTATGTAATGCATACATGGTTTCAATACACTTAAGTATTGATGTTATTAACAATATGCCTCAAGAATGAATGTAGTGCAGGTGCTATATTGAAGTTCGTCAAGGATTAGACACTCGGATGGAATGAATAGTTCTAGAAGGATGCTGTGATGGAAAGTAGATGTGGATAGAATGTTACGAGGTTACATGATTAAGAATCTTGCTCGTATATAACGTATACTAACGTTGTGAATATATGTGGTGGGTGCAGGTTGTACAAATCATAGATTATCACCATGAGGTGTAGCGATCAAAGACCGAGTCACGAGATAGATTGTACGGGAATGTTAATTATGTAAAATGATAGTTATAAGTTATGCTTTTATTATGTAAATGAGTACAAAAGATGCATATAATGTAAGAAAGTGTTTCATAATGAACTTGCTAGTAGGTCAAAACGTTTTTAATGAAAGAAATTTTTATGGTACGAATTTCCGCTGCGTCTTTTCAGTTAAAGCGTGTTAGGGTGTTACACAACATCAGCGGGTGGAGGTGCAGGAACAAACGTCTTAACTGATAGGAAGATCATTAGGTGCAGGTACTGGGTCAGGTATAAGGGATGCAATGCCTGGTAAACCAAAAGAAACAGGGTCATGATCGAGTAAAGGTGCAGGTTCAGTAGGTGCAACATCAAGTTGACCCAAAAGGTGCAGAAGCTAGCTCATGAGCAGGCTCTGGGTCGTGTAATGGTGTGGTGCCTTGAGCAGGTGATAGTGCAGCAGCCATGTCACCGTCGTCTGCGTCAGTAGTAGAAAGCTGTAATCCAGCTGTCTGTAAAGCTGCAGATGTCACAGACTCAAAGGAGTCTGAATACATGCTAGAATCAGAGGATAGCTTTTTAACAGGGGGTTTAAGAAGTGAAATTAGTAACAATATTCTCCTCTAATTTTCTATCATCACAAGTGTTATTGGAAGGACCATCAATAACATGTCAACGTCATCATTAACCACTCGTTGAGTAGTCAGCCTCTGGAAGGAATGTCCTACAGGAGGCGCATTGTCGAGGATCGGAGCCATTGTGTGTTCACCATCAGGATGACCAGTGATGAGGTGGTCATGGACTGAAACTAGGATGACAAAAGGTTCTAGTCAAGGAAGCCATCAGTAAGGGTAAATTGTCACCAAATTCTGGTAGCGCGAACGGGTGAAAGTCGTCCTCGCCCTTGGTCAGCATGTCAGGGTCACTCTCAGTGCTTGTCATAAACATCTCCGGTGCAGGTGCAACCTCATTATCCGAGGCGGTGGCCATAAGGTTATCAGTGTCTGATAACTCACTTTCTAAATAAAGTAACATGTTTGCCGGTACATAATAGTCATAGCATGTATATCCATAGTTTTTACTAACAATTAGTGTGTGTAAACAAAGACAATTCATCATGTATTCTCAATATTCTTTATGAAACCTTCTATCCTTCCTAGTCTCTCAGACTAAGCCTCCCAGTCTCTCAGACTGAACTCCCTAGTCTCTCAGACTAAACTTCCTGGTTTCCCAAACTGAACTACCCAGTCTCTCAGACCAACTCCCTGGTCTCTAAGACCAACTCCCTGGTCTCTAAGACCAACTCCCTGGTCTCTAGGACCAAATTTCCCCAGTCTCTAAGACTAAATTTTCCCAAGTCTCTAAGACTCAATCTCCCCAGTCTCTAAGACTGATCCTCCCTCAGTCTCTAAGACTGAATTATGAACATAAAGTTTGGAATGTGTATTTGTGCCTTTTGTTTGTAAAAATGTTTGTTCCCTGGATCTGGATGTTTTTGTGTATGCAATGAAAATATGTTATGAAAACATTTTTGTGAGAGCCCTAATGTCACGACCCCCGACCCACCCTGGACGGAATCGGGTGCCGCGAGCAGTCAAGTGGTACCGGTGGTTTATTTAGAAAAATATTGCAGCAGAAATTTCATCAGGACCGTGAGTTAGGAAAAATATCAGAGTTTAGAAACACCGGATTTTATTTATTTAAACAGATGGGGATAAACCCACATTTTATAAAGGTAGCTTTTGATATGGGATAAACCCGATTACATAAAACAACTTTTCTTAATTTAATTTATTTAATAAATCAAGCCACTTCTGTAAGCCTTTTGGTGCCGTATCCAACTCTTATTCCAATCTACTATAATCACCTGAAATGCATTTTAAAAAAGTTTTGTCAGCAGGAAATACTGAGTGAGTTCATTCAGTTTGCACAAAATGACTCATTGTTATAATTTACAGTATTAAGAGCGATTACAATTGCCCGTATCTTATAATTATCTGGTCCAGTTGTCACTCGACCGGATCTGTGACTGTGGTCATATCACTATTGGGTCCGTTCACCCAAAAGTGACGGGTATCACTATTTAGGTCCGTTCACCTAAAAGTGATAAAACAGCAGTAATGTGCACAATACCCCACTTACTGCCAGTAACTTTAAGATAACAAAGACTTAATCCCTGTATAATATAACTGGAAAATAACCTTGAGGTTTCGTAAAACAGTTTGATAAAAGAGAATGACTCACATTATAAGCATGCAATATTGATTTACCGAGCTTCCTGATTCAAATTCTTCTGAGAATTAGCATCTACTTTGATTGTAAGTGTATGGGGTGAAGTTTAGCCTACTGATAAGACTGATAACCTAATTTAAACAATAATGCACACGAAACTAGGTAAATAACTAATACAGCATTTACGATAACTCACGAGATTAAACCCTCACAACGAAATGACAAAGTGCGATACTTAAACATCCAGCGAATTCGCAACGAATGACAGAGTATAGCCCGAGTTCGGGTGACACTCAAACATCCTGTCGGAATCACGACGAATGACAAAGTATAACCCGTGTTTGAGTAGCACTTAAACATTCATTGGACAGTTTCAGTCGATCGGACATTAAATCGTAGCAGCGATCGAGTTAATACCCGGTATCATAGCAGTGTTTAGTGATGTGTGTTTTTTGTAGTAAACAGGTGATATCTCGAAGTGTAAAACGAATTTTAACGTCGTTCCAACGCAGAAATTCAATTCCCAAACCCCTCTATTTATACTGAGAATTTGACCCCCTCGCGTGACGCGAGGGGTCACCCTGGGGGCGTCGCGTGGCGCGACGGGTCTTATTCCACCATAGGGTTGCCACGTGTCCAACTAGCTTGTATGAGTCGACGGAATATTAATTTTCGATTTCTACAGCGAGATATGAAGATAATCGTCAAGTGGGGAATACCCCCCTGTGTTTTAGGGGCCCTGATCCTGATTCTGATTGTTCTAAAAATTTTAAGGTTTGCGCAAAATCACTTGGGGGTCTCAATTAGGGTTTCTTATTGGATAAAATAATTTAATAAATAATAATTTTAATGAGAGTTGTTACATCCTCCCCACCTTGTTTTAAATCTCGTCCTCGAGATTTGGACTATGATATCTTCTTGGGGTTACGTTACTTCTTTTAATATATCATGGTGTCTGGGATGGAATCAAAAGATCAATATCATAGGATAGATGGAATTCAATGGTTTTAAAACTTTAGTTTCAGGAATTGATGTTTGACCAAATGGGATGAAATAATAATATTAACAAGTTTGACCAAGTCTCATGAATCAAAAAGATATTTGATAGGCATGAATTTTGAAATAAAATGACTTTTGTAGAAACAATAAAATTCAATGTTAGAAAAGAACTTACTTTGATCAATTGAGGAAGATTCTAAATTGATAAATTTCTATTTGTGAATGGAAGTATGAAAAAATTGATTTGTCAATGATCAACCCGAAAATCAATATCGTTTACTTAAATGGTAAGGATATACTAGACAATACAATAGAATTTAGTGTATCATGGTCTGAATACATAACTGTATCAGGACCATTAAAAATGATGAATCAAATGAATGTAGTATGAATAGGGTTTATTATTAGCACGGCTACAAATTTATACAGACACTGCAAAGTGCTGTAAAAATTCAATAATTATGGTGACCGAATAAATTCACCGTTTTCGAAATTAACTGAGAGTTTCAAGAAAGCGAAACGGGATATTTTAAAAGATGATGTGTTCAAATGGATGAGATGAACTGATATTGTTTCCAAGGTGATTATGTCACACCCCCAAAATACCACCTAGGGAATGTCCCTATTAGGCGTGTGACGTACCAACAACGAGCCACTAATTACATTGAACCCATACAAGTTTATAAATCAAATCCTCAATTATTAATGAAAATCACCATCAACAAGTTTAAACGAAAACCAACATGTTCAGCGGAAGCAAATAGTAAACCAATGTTAAACTATTTCAAAAAAAAACAATGTATGATATCGATAGTTCAATCACATGATTCCCTCCAGTCGACCCATGACCACTCCAGCTACTCCAAACATCAAGTTCCCAAATCCAAGATACCTAACGACCTGCGAGCATGCAACAAGTGTGTCAGACAACGCAGGTGAGTTCATAGTTTTACGAAAACGTTGGTTACCAAGTGTTTAGTTTAATCCATTGTAATTTAATAACAAACCCGAAAGTAATGTTGATAATACCTCGAATACAAGACAGCTTCTGATTATTTTGCCCTTTCTCCAATGCTCCTATCAAAGCATTGGTCATGACTAGGTCATTAGTTCAACACCCGTCCTCCCAGGAACGGGGTGAGGTTGCCAAACCTAAGTAGCGCTATTAACTAATACCATGTTACCTCCCAGGTAACCAAACAACACGGAGGGACTTTAAAGGTGATAGGAAGAGTATATTATCCAACATTCCCGTTTTTACCCAAAAGACTTATCCCTCCCCAGGATACCCACTGACTGTCCCAACCACCAGGACGCGTGCTCAAAAGTAATGAACTCACCTTGATGACTTATCCCTCCCCGGGATACCCACTGACTGTCCCAACCACCGGGACGCATGCTCAAAAGTAATGAACTCACCTTGATTTGCTCGGTTTGATATTGTACTTCTAAAGTTAATCACTGCTAGGTCCGTTACACACGACCTAAGGTATGATGAATGTAAATACGTATGTGAGTATAATATACAGTAACACACGGCACGTAGTGGTTTCTTAGGTTGATGTCATACAGTTAGTAGTTTGTAGTGTGATTCTAAATAAATCGAATCAAGAACTCTCATTTATCACAGACATCATAAGGGTCTTATACACGTTGAAACCATTTAAGTCAATTAGACTTGAAATCTTTAAATCATGATCTCAAATTCAATGGGTTAAGCATATAAAATAATTTAACAGTGTCCATTTTCTTCTTCTTCTCATGTTATCAAACCAAATAATTTAACAGTGTCCATTGGACTATACTACCACATAATATATATGACTTAAATAAAATAGCAATCCTGAACTTCATTAATCCACAACCTGGGTTGGCCCATTATCCAAATATTCATGAGTTAGTGCAATATGCAGCCCATAATAACAAGTTCAAGTCAACAGTTACGATCCATATAACATCCTCTATATTGGCCGACTAACATGTATTTGGGATCATGCATTAACAGTTTATGAACAAAACCCAACCCGTAATGCACTAACTTGATTCCAACAACATACATCAGCGCTTATGTCATAAGATATACGAGAAATCATCATAACTACAACTATATTGCCATGCAGACATATAACACATACTGAAAGATGGCACCTAAATCATGCAAGGCCACTTACTGTACATAAAGTCGCGCAACTAATAACAATTTACATCCAACAACCTGTGGATATCACGCATCATGTTGCACCTGTAACTTCTGTTAACAGTCATCCTAGCCTACTAGTAATTCATCAATGATTTAATTAAGTAAAGGATTTAATCTAATAACAACCAGCGTTTGACCCGACTTACACACAAAATCATGTCATAAATCCATGCACTTAGATTATACGCAACCTAACCAACAATTCTTCAGCAAAACAGACATTACTGGCGAACTATGACAACCCGAGGGGATGTTATGCTTGCAGAAACAATCAAGAAGGCTCAAAGCTAACACTAACCTTATTTAGTCAAGCAATTACGAGCAGGAGAGATCACGGAAACGATTGGGAGGGGTTTCCTTTGTGCAGTCGCCGAGAGGAACAAGGAAGGGGAAATAGGGTTTGTTGTATTATGATATTGTGTGGGGTATAGAGGGGTTACGTAACATCTAATAATAGTGCCAAGTCAACAAGTGGGCCGGTCATGAACTTCTTTGGCTACAAGAACTGGGCCAAGATCAGGCTATACAAAGAGTGTGCAAAGTTATGGGCCGGTTTAGTGTAGTTTTTTTTTTTTTTTTTGAAGAGTGAATATGTGGTCCAATATATATGCGGCCCAAAATGCCAATATGTCAATTAATAAGTTATCGTACATGTAAGTTTAACGGAGTTATATCTGAACAGAACGTTCTAACCACATGATAAGGAGAAGTTAAAACGTTACTAACCTTGGAAGTTCGGGTTGTCACATCATCCCCAACTTGAAAGAAATTTCGTCCCGAAATTTGACAAGTAAGCACAGTGAAGGAAATGTGGTAAATCAAGATTGTTGTAGGTTTTCCTCAGGTGCCACAGATTAGGTTCAAGCCAAAAGATATATGATCAATGGATGTGAATGTTTGCAAGTTTGGGAATGATTTTTAGAAACAATAGAATTTACTGTCAACAGAAAATTCACTTTGATTGTCAACTGATGAAGATTCAGAATCAACAAGCTTGAATAAAATAGAAGTATGAAAATGATTTGTCAATCATCGAATAGATGAGAAAATCAATGGGTTGAGATGAGTGAATTGCAAGGATACACCGAAATACAACAGAGTTTAGTGTATCATTGTCTTAACACATAGTTGCATTAAGATTATTTTAAATGATGAGTCAAACGAAAGACAGGTGTGGTTTTGAATGATTCGAATGATTGTAATTAACCCAAGCTACAAGTTTATACCGATACCGCAAGGTGTCGTAATGATTGAAATAGTTCAATAATTATGGTGATTTGAACAAATTCACCGTGTAATCAACTGAAGGTTTTAATGAAGTAAATTTGGATACTCATTTCGAATAGGATTTTCAATTGATGATAAAAGACCAAATGAATATCATAGAATTTTCAATGAAAGCATCTTTTTAGAGGTATACAGGAATATAATATAAATTTGTGTACTCTTATCTTAACACATAATTGTATTAAGACTGTTTAAAATAATGAACCAACAGGAAATAAATAAATCCGTACATCAAGTGTGAAAATGAGATTAGCTCAAGCTAAAAATTTATTGCGACGCCACAAGGTGTCGTAGTAATCGAAAAAATTACTAGCGGTGACTGAATGAGTTCACCATGCTTGAAATTAAAATGAAGTAAGTCCGAATATTTGTTTCAAACAAATCTAGTAGGATTTTTGATTGAAAATGAAACAATTGAATAATATGTTTCGATTGAAGATGATAAAGCAATAAATATCACGAAAGGCTCGATTGATGCTGTAAGAATCATTAAGAGATACACTGAAATGTGATATGAATTTGTGTATCATTATCTTAGCACACGATTGTGTAAAGATTGCTTTTATAGGATAAACCAACAAAGCGGATTCAGTACAAATAAATAATTAAATCCGTATATAATGTGTGCAAACGAAAAGCATAAATAGTTCCGCATGAAACGACTGATATTAATTTAGCACAAGTTGCAAGTTCATACCAACACCACAAGGTGTCGTAGTGATTGAAACAAGGCAATAATAGAAGTGATCAAACAAGTATCACCGTGTTTTGAAATTAAGCGAAGGGTTCACAAAGTAAATTTGAATATTTGTTTCAAATAATATTCATAGGATCTACAACTGAAAATGGAACGAATAAACAGTATTTTTGAGCGAAGAGGAAAGGCAATGAATATCACGAAATGTTCGCTCGATGGTGAAAGAACCGTTAAGAGGTACACCAGGATATTTAACACGAACCGGGGTACCATTATCTTAACACACATTTGCATTAAGACTGATAATACATAGATCGAACAAGTGGATTTAATATCAATAAATAAATAATTAAATAATTAAATCCGAAGCATGGTGTGAGCAACGAGATTAGCGAAGGCTTCAAACTTGTGAAAACGTCACCACAAGGTGATCGTGATCAAAGAAAGATTCAATGAAGTCGAAGACCAAACAAGCATGTTATGGTTCAAGACAAATGAAGTGCTTGTTGGGATTATTTCAAATATGATGGCTTTAATTTATCATATGGGACTTTAAATTGAATATGTAATGCGAGCAAGTTCAAACAATTAAACTTGGTTTAAACAAAACGAGTCCAAGAAAGTTCTAACATGGTTATAATAAAAAAAAAACATGTATACCATTCAAAAGAAAATCAAGTTTTTCAAGAATTTTATCGATTAGATATCAAAGAATTATCGTTTTGCAAAAATGCGGTTTACAATGCAAAGATCAATTATAGCGGAACGATATGTGAGTTTTGATAAAACAACAAATTGGAATGAAGCCCTCCTATGGTCTTCATAACTCAAATGAACCACATGTGAAATAAACAGTGCATGTGTAACGTGTGGATTTACCAAGAAATGAAATAGATCAATATTTGCTACTATGAAAGAAATCCTCATGGTATGATGACCATTTAGGGGAAGTGGAAATGCGAAAGTCAATTTATTATATGCAAAAGTTAGGATTTCAATGAAAGAAATATAAGAACTTTGCCTGGAATTTCGTGTGATAACCGTTTGTTAAGTGACGTTATCATGGAATGTCGAATAAAATGAAATAGAGGGAGTTGCAAAGGTATGTGACTCCTTTTTCAGTGATAATAATTATGAATCTGATTAGACTGTGCACCGATGGTTGTGAAAAATCTTGTTCTATCGTACCTCAGCAAGATTCATGTCATTTGTAGGATCACATGGCCAAGTGCTGCTTTTGATTAGTAGTTCTTCCACCGACAGGATTTTCATTGGAGTCGTCATGCCAATTATATTTTCCAAAGGTCTTGCCTTGAAAGTCGTGTGTGATATATTTCGACGTCTGTGGACGTATAATTTTAAGTTTCATGTGTTTTCTTGTGCACTAGCACAACTTTATATGCTTCTTACTTGCGTTAATAGTTTATAGTAACGCATTGGAAATTCTTATACTTTTGATGGCGTATCAACTTAAAGGGTTCCCGTCGTTTATATTGTTGCTCGAGTTACGAGACAGATGATCAAACGAAATAATGTTTGATATCCGAATTATAGATATATATACAAGAGATTCTTGATAAAAGAATCTAGATTTATTATTGACACATATGCTTGTGCTTTATTCCAAATTGTCAATCCTTGTAGTTTTTGGATTTCCTTGTAGATATACATATCTATATAATCACATATTTCACATGTTGGAATATACATACCCTTTATAAGGTCAATGTATTTAACAGATTCATATTTCCAAAAACAAGTCAGATATCAGGTCATAATACTATTTAGGGAAATCTTGTCACTTGTTTGACATATTATATACCCCGTCTTATCCGGTTCTCGCCGGAGAGGTAACCCCATTATATCTGGACAAGCTGGAGAGTCTGTTACACCATACCCAGTCTTGTCGGAGAAGATTTATATTTCCCATAAATAGTATTTTTCTTAAATCATAATTTGGAAAGTGCATTATGACTTTCAACAAGGACTAAGCAAATTAGTCTTCACATGACGTATCATTTTTTCCGAACAAAGTAGTACTAATAAATAAGAGATAACAGTGGTGAAGTGTTATTGTTTATTTATTATACTTGCAACGTTCTAGTTATCATTCTCACAGTATCCCAAAATTCTATCACACTTTATTTACACCAGTATTTAGCTTATCTCAAAGCTTATACTAAGGCATCTTTTCTTAAGTTCAAGTCTAAATGCTATCATGTGTGCTATAAGTTAATAGCAATCTCCTAACTCTTTTATATATGCTTAGGTATTATTATCACAACACCTATTGGCTTATATCAGTGGCTCTGATACCACCTTCTGTCACGACCCCCGACCCACCCTGGACGGAATCGGGAGCCTCGAGCAGTCAAGTGCTACCGGTGGTTTATTTAGAAAAATATTGCAGCGGAAATTTCATCAGGACCGTGAGTTACAAAAAATATCAGAGTTTAGAAACACCGGATTTTATTTATTTAAACAGATGGGGATAAACCCACATTTTATAAAGGTAGCTTTTGATATGGGATAAACCCGATTACATAAAACAACTTTTCTTAATTTAATTTATTTAATAAATCAAGCCACTTCTGTAAGCCTTTTGGTGCCGTATCCAACTCTTATTCCAATCTACTATAATCACCTGAAATGCATTTTAAAAAGGTTTTGTCAGCAGGAAATACTGAGTGAGTTCATTCAGTTTGCATAAAATGACTCATTGTTATAATTTACAGTATTAAGAGCGATAACAATTGCCCGTATCTTATAATTATCTTATCCAGTTGTCACTCGACCGGATCTGTGACTATGGTCATATCACAATTGGGTCCGTTCACCCAAAAGTGACGGGTATCACTATTTAGGTCCGTTCACCTAAAAGTGATAAAACAGCAGTAATGTGCACAATACCCCA
Organism: Helianthus annuus; assembly: GCF_002127325.2. Lineage (NCBI taxonomy): Eukaryota > Viridiplantae > Streptophyta > Magnoliopsida > Asterales > Asteraceae > Helianthus > Helianthus annuus. The sequence goes on from NC_035447.2 coordinate 65,265,460, forward strand.
CTTACTGCCAGTAACTTTAAGATAACAAAGACTTAATCCCTGTAAAATATAACTGGAAAATAACTTTGAGGTTTCGTAAAACAGTTTGATAAAAGAGAATGACTCACATTATAAGCAGGCAATATTGATTTACCGAGCTTCCTGATTCAAATTCTTCTGAGAATTAGCATCTACTTTGATTGCAAGTGTATGGGGTGAAGTTTAGCCTACTGATAAGACTGATAACCTAATTTAAACAATAATGCACACGAAACTAGGTAAATAACTAATACAGTATTTACGATAACTCACGAGATTAAACCCTCACAACGAAATGACAAAGTGCGATACTTAAACATCTAGCAGATTCGCAACGAATGACAGAGTATAACCCGAGTTCGGGTGACACTCAAACATCCTGTCGGAATCACGACGAATGACAAAGTATAACCCGTGTTTGAGCAGCACTTAAACATTCATTGGACAGTTTCAATCGATCGGACATTAAATCGTAGCAGCGATCGAGTTAATACCCGGTATCGTAGCAGCGTTTAGTGCTGTGTGTTTTTTGTAGTAAACAGGTGATATCTTGAAGTGTAAAACGAATTTTAACGTCGTTCCAACGCAGAAATTCAATTCCCAAACCCCTCTATATATACTGAGAATTTGACCCCCTCGCGTGACGTGAGGGGTCACCCTAGGGGCGTCGCGTGGCGCGACGGGTCTTATTCCACCATAGGGTTGCCACGTGTCCAACTAGCTTGTATGAGTCGACGGAATATTAATTTTTGATTTCTACAGCGAGATATGAAGATAATCGTCAAGTGGGGAATACCCCCCCCCCCCCCCCCCCCGTGTGTTTTAGGGGCCCTGATCCTGATTCTGATTGTTCTGAAATTTTTTGCGCAGAATCAGTTGGGGGTCTCAATTAGGGTTTCCTATTGGATAAAATAATTTAATAAATAATAATTTTAATGAGAGTTGTTACACCTAATGATCGTAGTCTAGACTCGAGAAAGAATCCTAGTTCGCTACGATCGAGGCTCTGATACCAAGCTGTCACACCCTGACTTTTGCGGAAGCGTGGTTTATTTGGTGTGACTTCTTAATACCATAGCAACAATCATAACAATGCTATATGATAAAAACACGAGATGTTTATCCATTAAAAGAGTTTAGAAAAGTACCACAACAACATTGTCGGAAAACATCAATACCAATTTAAGTTACAAACCATTACATGATTTAACGAGTTCACAAGACCCAACAAAAGTACCTAAGGAAAACCTGAGTTTAGAATCATGTATCCCATTCAGGAAAGGAATACACCCTCTAAACTCAACACCCTGGATAACATCCTTTATTCAAACGCATCTTGACAACACATGCATACCCTTCCAGATCCACTAGTTTCCTGAAATACATGTAGTTTGAAAAGTCAACAAAAGTTGAGCGAGTTCATGTGTTCGTTTGTGTGTATGTATAAACCTTTGAAACGCTGTAAGTATGTATGTAAGTCCCTGGTATGTAGCAATAAGGAAAAAGAGATCACCAATGGTTTGCAAGGCCATTGATATGTGTGAAGTGATGCAGGAAAACTCAAACCTAGCAGATTTCGCACCGGGCTTCTGGCTATAAGACACAGTCACCACATGGTCCATTCAGCGGACTCAGGAGTGGGGCTCGCTACACCCAAATAGATCTATCACTCATGTCCCTCGGTCCTATAACGAGGATTAATGGCCTTAAGTATCCGCCTACCCACTCACATGATCTAAGTAGTAACCCTCCTTAAGCTAACCATACCATGTATAAAATGTCTGTAATAATTGTAACATGTATTTCACCCCCGAAGTTATAAAACTGAAAACAGTTAAGAGAAAAGGGGGGCATGAACTCACAGTATTGCGTCTTCAGTAGGTGTAACCCTAGTCTCCTCAGCAAACACGACTACCTACAGTGTACTAACGTCTATTAGACGAACGGGCCGTGCCTTTGCTTAATATGAAGGTTTTTGAGTTACGTTTCTTGTGTTTCCAAATATTATTCCAAGTTATAATTATTAGTTAAAATAATTATTTTAACTCTAAATTATACTTTATTTTGGAATAATTGTTAAACAATATTTCTGTATTAGTGTTTTGGTCAAAAATCAGACGAGGATAATGCAACCAAACTCTTTGTTACGGGGTATGATGCTTGAATTGATGAAGAACAATGAGGATCACTTAGAAGTAAATTGCACAAGAGACACAAAGATTTATACGAGGAAAAAGCCCTTGATCAATGAATGATCTGCGGCATAAAAATCCTCGGGTGATGGAAACTACCGATCACCAACTTCCAATTAACCAATAATTGTTTACAACTTCGGATAATAGCGAGCTAGGTACAAGGAACACTATAGTGTATCGTGTAGAAATGTGTAAAAATTGCTAAGTGTTTTGCCGTATGCTCAAGAGTGCGGTTGTACGAGTGTGTGTAGCCAAAATTAGCCAAGTGTTTCTAAAGCTAGCTCGCTACCCCTTTTAAAATAGAAGTTAACTAGCCTAACAAACTGTCCACAATTCGTGCCATGCTCCCACGTTCTCCACAATGTCCATTTTCAGTCAAACACGTGCGAAATAACCATGGAATATTCCTTAGTAACGTTGCCAAGACCAAGTCCAACTTGTTACTCCTGAAAAACAATACGAAATTCAAAGTAAACAATCGTTAGTATAAGGATCCTTAGGGTGATCCATGATCCTGATCCTGAAGCACTTCTGAGGATCACTATCTGTCACAGAAGTAAGGATCACTAATAGGATAATAAGTGAGGATCATAGGTCATTGAAAAATCCTGCCCTAACAATTGCCCCCAAAATATAAGGAGTAATTATGTAACATAAACGAGTTATATTTTGTTGATCTTATCCGCAACTAACTAACGGATATCTAGCCGTTAATATCGAACTAGCCGTTACCCTTTTGACATCACCGAAGTGACATGCCTGCAAGATCATGATTATAAATAAGAGATAGAGATAGGGATTGATTAGCATTTAAATTCAAGAGAACTCCCTTTATATTCGTATTGGAAGATCAACCAGGTATTCCTCTTTTCTTCTACTTTTCCTTTCTCTTACTCTGTTTTTCTTTACCATCGTCAAGTATGATGCTCCGAAATTCTCCTGCCAAGGATCTCAAAAAGAACAGCCCTCTGAAGGGTCAAGGGATCATCAAGGATTCTCCCAATGAGAGGTGTTGCTTTACTGACCCTCAAATTGATAAAATCCGGCACTACTTTCCGGCTAACACCTTCTTCAAACCTTTCGATCCTACTGCTCTGAGTGACTACATCTCTGAGACTTGGGTAGCTTTCCCTGTCACTCCTTTTATGATAGGATACTCATATCCTTTCCCTCAATTCACCCAATCTTTCTTCTCCCTCACCGGCATCTCCTACATCCAAGCTATGCCGATGATCTGGAGGGTTTTATACACCCTTGAAAGGATCATCGAGCAGGAAGGGATTGATCTTGGAATGTCAGAACTGGCTGAGATGTATGATCTCACTAATTTTGGATCCCACCGATACTTGTTCAAACGAAAAGCTGGTGAAGAGCACCCTGTTTTTAAAGCTACCAAAAATGACACGAACTGGAAGCGACGCTTCTTCTTTGTCAGAAGAGACACTATCCCAAACGGGGAGGATCTGCCTAGGGAGTGGTGCACCCATGGTAGGATAGAGGATCCTGAGAAGGATCACCAGATAATCTCCTTTTGTATGAGGATCACTAACACCCTTTTGTTCTTTGTTATGCAGCTGTTACTGTTTCACACCTCAAACTGACTCCTGCTGCCAAAGAGAGACTCGCTGCTTTCGGAAAGCTTGATCCTGCAACAAGAACATTCAACACCAATACCCAGGATTCACAAGAGATATCCTCAGGCTCAGTTACTATGTCAAGTAAGTATCCTGTTTTTTGTATGATTAAGAATTTAAATAAATAGTTACACAGAAATAGGATAAGGGTACTCATCTTGTTTTGAATGTGTAGGTGCTGGAAAATCCTCCAAAGCTGCCTCCAAGTTCGGTATGGCTGATCTTGACACTGTCAAATCCAAGAAGAAGGCCATCGCAAGCCCGAGCGTCTCAATCCCCAAGGCACCCAGCAAAGGAAGGGGTGGCAAAAAGAGAAAGAGCTCTGATGTTGAGGACCTACAAGGCCTACCACTGATCCGAAACCAGTTCCTCGAATACTTCAATGAGGTAAGGATCACTGATTCTGCTCATATATCCTGCTCATTTGAGGATCACCTGACCTTGAACTGCTTTGTCTTCTTTGCAGAAATTTGCTGAGATTGAGGATTATGTGGGGAGCGTCGAGGAGTTGGATAAGAGGATGGCTGAGGAGATGTTGGCGCTTGAGGCCGGAGGCAGTGGCAAGGATCAAGTGAAGGATGCTGGAACTGGAGAGGATGAAGGAGCAGTGAAGGTGTAGGGTGCGTGATTGGGCAATGATGGACATTTCTAGACATAGCCGGAGCCCAATTTTTTAGTTTGATGGTAGTTTTTGTTGAACAATTGTCGGTTTGTACTTTGAACAATAGTTTTAGGATTAAGGATCCAGGGTCCTTCAGACAATAGGTAGGATTGCAAATGGTGGAGGGATCCTCTGTTTGGGGGATGAAACCATTGTGATCCTGCCGCCTTTTAATTTCCTGCATGCTATGACCGCACAAACAATGGACACCCGTTGCCAACCCATGTGGACGGGCCACGTTTTGCTGGTAGAAACGTGGGTTGGCAATCTTGACAACTTTTGGTGGTTTAATCTCTGTTAATAAAATAACTATAATCTTTTTTGGCTTATCTCGTGTTGTTATCCTTGTTTGTCTTTTTAATTTTCAATTGTTTTGATGTATACTTGTCTAAATAAGAAATCTTGGATAAGTTAGATAGAAAATATTTAGGATATGATCCAGGATCAAATATCATATAGTTGAAAAATCCCAAAAAGTAGTATATTTTAAGGATCACAAGTTTGGTTGCAAAAATACAAGGGTTATTCAAATAAACAATGAACAAAATTAAAATAGTTAAGGATCATACCTGAGGATCCAAGTTAGGATCCTAACCTTTAATACCATAACCAGGATAACTATAAGACAAACCTTAGAGAGAAGTAAGGATCAAGGATCCTTGGTTGTTTAACTTCAAAGACCTGAAATAGAACATAACTTGGGACTAAGCCAATATAAAATAAAAGTTAGCAACTGGGGACAAGCCCAAGGATAACTGGGGACAAGCCCAAGGATCGTTTGTAAACTGGAGTATGGCCCTAACTGGCGACTATCCAAACTTAGTGGCATGAAAATGCCAAAACCTTAGCTAACGTGAAAACGTTAGAAACCTTAGGAACGGATGTATGGTACGTCTACCATTATACGTAGGATCCTAGGTATAGCCAGTACAATGGAATTATCAGCCCCTAAAGCGAGTACTGGTCCCACTGCCATGAACTATACCAGGATCATCATGCGCTACAGGCGGAACTGGGGCCCAGCCCAAATAACTGGGGTCAAACCCAAGTGACTGGTTGCTTCTGTGGATAACCAACATTTTGCTAAGGATACCTGAACTTTCAAAACTCAGAATCACGTGAGAAGTGGATAAAGGATGCAGGATCCTTATCCTTAGGTGAGAAAGTAAGGGAATGAAATAGTTTGAGATTAGGATATTACTAAAGTAAGGATCATCGGTACTTTAAGGATCCTTCAAGGATACTCATGATGTAAGGATCATCTGATCTATGAGGATCCTATTCACATGAAATATTTCTTCAAGTGGACAGCATTCCAGGCTCTTGGTAGCAAATCACCTTCCATGGTCAGCAAGCGATATGCCCCCTTTCCTGCCTCAACTTCAATCAAATAAGGGCCTTCCCATTTTGGTGCCAATTTTCCATCAGCAGGATTGGTGGTATTCTGAAATGCTTTCCTTAACACCATATCACCAATTTGAAACTTCCTGATCCTGACATTTTTGTTGTAAGCACCAGCCATTCTTTGTTGATAACTGGCCATCCTTATCCTAGCCGGATCCCTGATTTCTTCTATAGTATCCAGGTCTTGAACCAAGTTCTCATCATTTTCCACAGGATCACGGATACTTGTTCTAGCAGTTGGAACCACCATTTCTGTAGGGATCACTGATTCTGCCCCAAATACCAAAGAGAATGGAGTCTGGCCTGTAGCATTCTTGGGGGTCGTCCTGTCAGCCCAAAGCACATAAGGTAGTTCTTCTGCCCATTTCCCTTTTTTGGATCCAAGCTTCTTCTTCAAATTGTTGATGATGATCTTGTTGGATGATTCTACCTGACCATTAGCTTGTGGGTGGACTGGTGTTGATGTTATCATCTTAATCCCCCAACTGTCACAAAAGTTAGTAGTTCTGCCCCCAATAAATTGGGAACCATTATCACATATAATTTCAGAAGGGATACCAAATCTAGTAATAATATTTCTTTTAATGAAGGATATGACTTGGACAAAAGCTTCAGCCTCTATCCACTTGGAGAAGTAATCAGTCATAGCA